>NW_004524735.1:2844697-2851292 GCF_000260255.1 Octodon degus | reverse complement strand
AAAGGGAATAGAAGAGAAAAGACAAGAGAAGAGAAGAGAAAACCTGTGGTTAAACTGAAAGGCATTCTCACTTATGAAAGACAAAAGAGAAAAGAACAGAGAAAAGCCTGGCCCTCCCCTGTCGCCCTTGCATGCTGCTGCGGTGCCCCCGGTGCCAAGGCAGCTTGCGTGGCCTTCACGAGTCTGATGTGTGTCATCCAACCCCAGCCTCCGCTGCAGATCACGGCCCAACACTCCGCCTCCTTGCCAAGGAAAAGGAAAAGCTAGAAACTAAAACAAAACAACAATAAAATCCCGCAGCCTGGATAAAGTACATCCTTATAGCCTGCACACAAAGCGAAAAGGCCACCAGCAGAAAGCACTGGGTGGCCTGCCACCTCCTGTTGCTAGTCATCCTGCAGAGAGGATAGATGTCCTCTCCCAGTCCGCCTCGCCTCTCTGATTCACTCTCTGACACTTTGTTCCTCCGCAAAGCCTCACCTCTGATGCATTCTCACTGTGCCGAGCCCGGCTCACCCAGGAAGTGCCAGATGGCCCTGAGTCACCGGCTGCTTCATAGTCAGCAACAATATGATATGTAGGACAGGACAGTGAGCGTGGTGCTGCTGAAAGGACCTGCCAGCATCTTAGGGTCCAGGAATGCCCCAGGCCTCCCTGCACCTGTGCCTGGACAACTGGTGTAGATTAACAACTTCAGATGTTCTTTGCTAAGTCCATCTTTACCGTCCCTCGGATTATTTTTAATCTGCCTTTTAAATTAATGGAGGATGGGCTGCCTTCACAGGAAGGTTGGCTAGAATATCTTCCAGCTTTCCCCCTGCAGGATGAGGCATCTACAGGAAAGAGAATGGCTGTACTACCTTCAACATACGGGCTTTACCTTTTGTGAGGGGAATGGTGTTAGAATTGTGAGCTCATCAAGCTGTTGTGGTACTCCTGCTAATTTCACGATGATACCAAGTTACATGGGCCAATTCGGAACTGACTCAGAACACAAAGGAGAGAAGCCATCCGAGGCCAACTTGCTGAATAAGTCCCTCTGAGAGACTCCATTTTCTATGGAAAGTCTGGTTAAAAGCGAAGACCAAAAGTAAACCCTCAAATCTTATGGTTACATTTTTCCAAAGACAGATTCCGCCTCTGGGCTAGCCGCCACTGAATAACTTAAAATGTATTTAATAATATCTCGTAGCTCTGTTAAAATAATCACAAACCTCTCTAGACTTCTGAAAGCAGACATGTACCAGTTGAGTGAAAGATGTGTGAAAATGCACTGTATCTGAATTGATGTTGTCACCATTAAACAAGCTGATCCATAGAAATACTAGTAGAAATTACCCAGAGTAATTTCTAGAAGAAGGCTTTGAATATTAATCTATAAGATTAGCTATGTATCTCATTACTTAACATAGTTCTCTGTCTCTATTCCTCTACTTTTTGATAGTTAAATAAGCATTCATCAAATTAATCACAAAACAGGAAACTACCACTTGCCCTCTATATACAAGGTTCAATATTTGGTAATGTTACGTATAATAGTGCAAGCAAGTAGTAATAATTTGTAGCAGTAATAGGATTTATATTAATAATTAGTCTCATCTTAAAGACCTCGAAAGTTTTATTGATATGCTAAAGGAATAGAAAGTTCCAAAAGATGACTGGGGAGCTAGCTCAGCTGTCTAAGTGCTTACCTGGCCAACCCAAGGACCAGAGTTTGATTCCTGGTACCACACGCCAAAGCAACCCCGGGACCCTGGGTGTGGCTACACATGCCTGTAATCCCAGTGCTGGGCAGGCTGGGATAGGATGATCACTACGCTTAGCAAGACCACGTGTTAAATAAATAAATAAATAAATAAACAAATGCTCTAGAAGAATGCAAAATAATGAGGACAGAAATAATGTCTCTGTCACTAGCCACTAGCTTCTGAGCCCAGCCTTCTGTGCCAATACTTTTCTTAGACATAGACAAAGCAGCTCTCACTTGGTCACAGAGCCACAAAGCTGATGACAAATGTGTCAGATAAGATGCGTAGATTTTGCTAAGTTGCGAATTTCTATCTCTACCAAGCATCGCATTCCTAACCTTCCCCAGAAATGGGTGAAACTTGGAGCGTTATCTTTGAGAACTTACGAAAGAAAGCCTTTGTATATGCAACTTCCGCGGCTATCTAGGGCAGAACGCAACGCCCTTACGCATGCGTACTTACTTCCGCACGCTGTGTGTATGTATACTTCCATAGATAATTTATCTTCGCACAGATGTTTCATGAGTAGTGAAAATTAGATCTATTCTCAAAAGGAAAACAGCTTGGTACAGTGAATAGAAAATGCTGGTGAGAAATTCTGGGGGAAAAGATGGTTACTTCTTTTGTTCCCATAGAATTTATTTAAACAACGCAGCCCTACATTTGTTAGCGCCAAACCCAAGCGCTTGTGCACTGCTGCCACCTCGTGTCCAGATGTGATAATTGCAATCTTATCTTCCGGCAATCGATAAACACATCCTTTGGGGATCTGCATGTGGGAATGTATTCGTTGCCATTAGCGTTTAATCTCGTGCTGTCGTGCTGCCAGCCGTTCACCACGCAGGCTAGTGCACACACGCAGCGCGCCGCAGGCTTCTCGTCTCCCTCCGCAGCCCTCTCTCCACGTCTTGGTCCCTTCTCCTTTGCAGAAGTTCCAGCGCTGGCTTTTCGAGAGCAGAACCTGCGCGGGCCGCTGGCTGCGGTGGAGTAGTTTACCGGCTCCTTGTGGGCACGAGGCTCGGCGGGACACCGGGCGCCTCTGCAGAAGGCGCGGGTTCGTTCCTCAAGCCTGCGATTCGGAGGGCGCAAAGGGCCTGTGGCCGCCACCCGTCCTCTACTTTGTTTTCACTCCGATGGGAAGTTTTATTCAGAGCCGTAATCTGATATTTGTAAGTGACTCAGACAAGAGAATCAAGAAATAAGGGCAAGAAGAAACTATGGCTGAGATTGGTTATCTCAGTGTCCTGAAATGATTAGAGATGTTTAATTTTTATGGTCATTTTTATTTTGGAATCCGGCGGATGGGGCACGATGCAGTGTTTTTAGTAGTTTCCTCCCAGGCGGTGCATCAGCCGCAGCATCCACTGCGCGTCTCATCGCCCCTGTGAGAGCTCATGGAGGACGATTCCCAGAAACATGTCAGACAGCGGCAGGAACGACAGGATGGGTGGGAAGCGAGGGGAAGTGTTTCCAGGCAGGTGAATGGCAACGTGTCTTGTACTGTGATACTTTTTTGACTGAAACGTTGGCCATATCTTTGGATCACAACTAGCATCTATACCACTTTATTCAGCCTTTGAAATTAGTCAGCAGAAAGTAAATAGTTTGCCCACACATGCCGACTGAGCTAGGAATGGAAACCTTTCTGGTGAAGAGTCACAATAGTGCCAAGGTACTTTTTCTGACTTAGTATTACACATGGGCATGGGTTTCAGAGCCCATCCGGGAAGCTATTCTAAAATGACAACATGTCTGGCAAGCCATGTGACTTCCGTGTGACACGCCTCCCCCCCCCCCAAATGGCTTGGACACACCCTGCCCGTATTTCCAGCTTCACGTCGCAGCAGAGAGGTGGCGGTCTCTCTCTGCCTATCAGCGGTGTATTCCGAGAAGAAGAAAGCAGGAATCTGTTGGGACGCGAGATGAGTCCGTGGAGGACTGTACGAAATGTTCTAGCTCACGTAGCAGCGCTCGCCCTGAGAAGCCCCTCTGGATGCCTGAAACGGCCCCTAGAGCGGCCTGCTAGATCTAGTCTCCTGTCTGTTCTATCCCCACGCCACAGCAAGAATGAATCTCAAGGGAGCACAGACCTGCTATCTCCTGCTCTGAGTCCTTCAAGCCGCTGCGCTGCGGGTGAGGCCCGGCGCCCGCCCCGTCCCTGGGGAGCTCCACGGGTGGCCTCGTCCCTCGTTGCCCTCATCGTCTCCACCTGCCCCTGGGCAGCATTTCATGCACGAAGCGTGTTCTGCACCAGAGTCCACTCCCTTGCCTCCTGCTGCTGCCCCAGTTTTCTTTGCCGACTGACATACATATTTTTAAAGGAAGCACAGAAGGATCACCTTCCCGCATTGTCACTTGTCCTAAGGACCTTTTTATCTTGCCTGTAACAGAAAACTTGGTTGACAATGGCTTAAACGTCATGACGCCGTGAAGTTCAGAGATTGTCACGGCTGCTTTTGGTTCCCGGACACAGTGATCCCGATAGAGACAAAGCATCCCTCTGTCCTATGTGCTGGGTCCCTTGCTGTGGTGGCTTCATGTTCACATTGCTCCCGTGGTGGTCAGATGGTGGCTACTGGGAGCCAGAGCCATGGCCGCTGAGGGGAAGGGAGGAAGAGGATTTGCAGGAGGAGCTCTGGTCCCACCTAACAGAGCATGCACCGCTAGGCTCCTGCTCTCCTGCTCTCCAAGCCCCAAAGAGCTGAGGACGTAGATTTTTCCAATTCCTGGCTCTAGAGCAAAAGCACAAGGGGAAGAGTGGGTGACCCAAGCTGCGTGATGAAGGGCAGGTCTTTGACCCCTTAGCTTCCTGGAGTTGTGCTCATCGGTGTTCGTTATAGTTGTCTTTACTTGTTCAGTATCTATGCAGTAGACTTTTAAGCTTCCCGAGTACAGGAAAAATGTTAGATTTATTGTACGTGGTATAACTAGTGGTTAATATATTATTCGTTAGATTAGTATCTTTGAAAGGATGAATAGAGATTACAAAGAATCTAAGGTTGGCATTATGGAGGATAAAATAGTAGGTAAGACTCCTGCTTATGATACATTCATTTTTCTCTTTTGGTCCTTGCTTTAAGAAGAGAAGAAAACAATTATAGAAAACTTCCTGCAAATTACAAGGGAATTATTCAAATGAGGGACAAATGGCCTCTAATTTGGGTATTCAGAGTGTGAAAACTATGAAAATAGCTATGAAATAAGTAGGTTTTTAATAACTTCCTATATGTCATCAGGAAGAGCATACTCTATTTTCTAATTACACCATTCAGGAAATAGTAAGTAATATAGTTCGCCTAATGCATAAGGTGCGGGTGAGGTTGGCGTAAATGGGGAAGAGAAAATAGCGTGTTGTCGTGTTTTAAAGGATGTAGGAGGTGCGCATGAAAGATTTTCTAGTAAAAGGTAGCTCGGCTTGCTGTGCACAGGCAGATCAGTTGGGAGAAGTGTAGTTTCACTCAGGCAAGAGGACAAGGATCTGGTATCACATGCTGGGAGTAGCAAAGTATGGAACTGATTTCAGAGAAATGAAAGCCTACTGGGCTTGGTAACTCCTCATCCTGTGTTGGGTTATCAGCTGACCCGTCTTGCTCTCAGCCCGTTTAGCCCTTCCCGTGTTCAGAGCTGGGCCTGAGGCAGTCCCCGAGCCTTCCTGTGTTCCTGCCTGACCTGTTTTCCTAGCTGTTTCCAGGAACAGTTTCAAATGCTGGGATCCTATAAACCTGGTCTAAAGGACATTTGAAGACGAGGAGTTGAACCATAATGCTCCAAGGTTTATGCTATTTTCTCTAAGACCAGCAAAAGCCTGGAAGGCTGAATGGAGGATTTATGTGTGCAGATTCTCGGGGGTGAGGGTGCCGTGGAAAACTCTCCTCAAGGCATTCATCTCTTAGCTCACATCTCAGCCACTCACCCATTCTCTGTTTTTCCTATAAAAGCTGTTGACCTAATCTCTCTTGCTTCAAATCTTGACTTCTCTTGGGTTCTACCAAAAGACCCTACATAATGGAACAAGTAATGAAAATCCTTTGCCTACAACCCATCGGTGACCTTCCCTAACCCACATGTATAAAGAGGTGTTTAAGGTCATCTGCAATAACTCTATCTCCTCACAATCCTTCTGCATTTCTCTCACATCTTAGCTATATTAAAGGCAGTCCAT
Organism: Octodon degus; assembly: GCF_000260255.1. Classification (NCBI taxonomy): domain Eukaryota; kingdom Metazoa; phylum Chordata; class Mammalia; order Rodentia; family Octodontidae; genus Octodon; species Octodon degus. The sequence goes on along the minus strand of NW_004524735.1, from coordinate 2,845,382 downwards.
CCAGCACCGCGCAGACTGTGATGCTTAGCACTGCCTCCTAGCTGCATGCGTCTTCTTCTTGTCCCGTGCTAACTTTCGACCTGTCTAACAGAGCTCTACTTTTCTTGGAGACTTAGATCATTTACGTGAAGACACATTCACAAGCCCGCTTTTCCCTCCAACACTAGCTCATATGCTTTCCTGTCATGCTTTTCAAATCTTTATCAGACAAAGCCAGATAAAGAAAGACGTGTCAGAGATGACTGCTTTCTAATACAAAGAAGTTTAAAATGACATGTGTGGGGAAGACCTGTTTTTGCTTCAAAGTATCAAAGAAAATTGAAAATAAAACAGCCTATAAAAATGAACTTCAGAGAGGAAATAAAAATAACATTAGAGCACAGATAACAATAAACCCCAACAAAGCTGAAGAAACTCTTACAGAAATAGCTACTATCAGAGATCAGACAGACTCAAGACAAAAAGCAAAAGGGATCAGGCAAAATTCAATCCCCTTCTTGAAGGCCTCATAGAGGGTGAGAGCAACAGAGGCGAAAGGGTGGTGGGTTTGAGACTGGAGAGCGGATGAATAGGCTGCTGAAGACTGCACAGTGGGATTCCCTGTGAAACTGTTCAAAAGGGTAGACATGACACTGAGGAGAAGGTGCTGTCTCCAAATGGCACGTAGGCCAGGAGAGAGGAGAAA
>NW_004524735.1:2841665-2843557 GCF_000260255.1 Octodon degus | reverse complement strand
TCTCTAGCTGTTTGCATGTAACATACCTGTTCATGTGATGCCAACACACACAGGAAAGACTTTAGAAAACTATGGGAAATTATATAAAGCAGCGGACAGAGGGGTAAGAGGTGGAAACAGAAAAGTGAAACTTGGCTGCTGTAATTTTAGGGTAAAATTTAGAAGGAAAAGAGCTACAGAGTTTTTGAGGCTGAATGTAGATTGCAGGGCAAAGAAAGTCAACTTGGAAGCTTTGGGAGTTTGTCTGAAAATGGGGTAAATTTCAGCAAGCAGTTTCTGGCCCAACTTTCCTAGGGCATTAGTTAGGTGTGGCTGTTGTAAACAGAATTTGTGTCACCCTCTTTGTAGGGACCTTCACGAAACAATAGGCTCGTTTACAGGCCAGTCTGGGCCAACCCTGAAGGAGAAGTGGCTCATGCAGGGGAGCCGGGCTCTGCAGCTCCTCTGTGCACCGTCTCTAAGCAGATCTAACAATGCAGGAGTCAGCTTCAAGCTTTGCCTGCTCATGTAGCAAAGCGCACCATGAATCGGCAGTTATGAAAGATGTTCGGTTGAGAATGGGCCAAACTATTTAAACATAGTAAAAATTGTACCTGAACAGAAAATGGAAACAAATGATTATAAGGCCAGGCACACATGCAGAAGCGATCTGTATGCATACATTAAGCCATGAGATTAGTTTATATTTTTTCCATGTTCACAAACTATTTAAGTCACATGGAAACCACCTAATGATAAAATCCTTGAAATAAGTTATCAATCAGTATAATCTGGGCTTAAAATAGCTGAGAAACTCAGAGTTACGGGACACAGAAAATGGGTCTCTGTGCACCTGAAAAGCTGTTTGGGGAAGTTAGGATTACTGAGAACACCTTGGCGGAGCTATGGGAAGTGTGGCGAGAAATAGGGAGAGCAGGTGGCTTTTCCAGACACGCGAAGTCTATAATTATCGGAGAGTGTGCTGCATCTTATGATACAGTGAATGACGAAACAAGGGATACGGATAGCAAGGCTCTGCACTGTGATGTTCAGATCAAATATTGATCTGTGAATACTACAAGTTTTGTGTGAGGATGGGAAAATTTGAATAATGCCTAATAGGAAAATAATTTTTAAGTGAAATGGTGTGGGAAAGGACTTTACAACTATAAATTAGTATTAAACTGTTATGAAACGCATGGAATTAGGTGACCACCGAGTGCAGAGGGCCTGAATACGCCCCCATTGTCTGCTACTCCTAAAGTGTGCAAAGGGGGAGGAAGGACCATCTCTGATTTTGTAGTGATCCCAGGCAAAATTGCATCTTCATAAAATGCAGTGTTTTCTGGCTGCTTCCCAAAAGGAGAACAAGGTTGGCGTAGGAACGAAGCAGCCTTCCTGATGAAAACTAGTTCTTTTTATTCCCCCACGTAGATGTTTTCAAAACCTGCTTCTTCCTTTTTGCTGTGGCTTTCTTGATTAACAAAGCTGGACACTGTAAATTTAAGTATTTATAAAAATACACATGAGCATTTTTTTTTTAATGATGCTATAGGACTAGACGCAAGGAGCAGAGCACCTCCACCCTCACGCCTCACCACTGCCTTTCTCCTGGATTCAATCCAGAGGCAGCTAGTTTTGCCCTCTGCTGCCATCTTTTCTACTATTTGTCCAGAAGAGTCTGTAGCAGTCTGTTGCTCTATCTTGGCTGTTAAAGGCATAGAGACGTTCTGTGATGTGACTGTGACCCAGTGTAGTGGAAGCAGGAAGGTGCCCGTCTGTCCCCAATGTCTTCCCTTCAGTCTGCCACCACTGCCTCCACACCCCCTTCCTGTTACCTAAGGACCTTCTGTCATGTCACAGTGTCATGTTCGTCAATTAACTATTCCGCACTTACTCTGTGTTAGTGCCCA
>NW_004524735.1:2831887-2839842 GCF_000260255.1 Octodon degus | reverse complement strand
CTCCTCTCACAGCCATAGTTGCAACTCACTCATTTTCTGTCTTAAAAACACGTTGATGTCTGCATCTGTCATCTCACCTTCCCATTTCCTTTGGTTCTGTGGCTTTCTAATATTTTATTCATTACTTATCTTCCGACTGGGGCTCTGTAAAGAAAGAGATGCATGTTTTCACTTTTTTTTTTTTTTTCAATTTAAAGAGCTGAGTGCTTTTAGAAATATTTAAATTTTCACTGAGTCTACAAATCTACTAATGATACATTAAACTCATGGGCAGAATAATCGTTTTTGCAAATCTGGATTGCAGCCCCTGCTATGCCTTCAAGCCCGGCTGTCCTTGAACAGACTGGCTGGCTGTGCTGCGGGTGAGTTCCGCTTGCACCTGGCGGCGGCGTGGAGCAGCGGCAGACCCTGCTCCTGGCCAGGCCTTCCCCGCGGAGCAGCCAAGCTTTCCGCCTCACTGCCTTCGCTGTGCAGACTGCCTTATAAATATCGAGGGTGAGCTCTCTTCTCCGCCTGAAACGGTGCCACAAGGAGGCGATGAGACTGCAGCCCAGTCGTGCTCATGCCTTCTGGCGCAGAGCTGGGGCCTCGGAGGCCTCACAGGGGCTGAGCGCTCCCCGGCAGGAGCCCAGCGCTGCTCCACATTTCCCAAGCCAATACGAAGGCGACTTCTTGTTAGTCCTCGGGCGCCATCTGTTTCCTGCTCTTCCGTTTAGCTCCCTGGAAGCAGGTCCTGGAGTCATTCATCTGGAGGGAGCTTCAGGCGCCAGCTTCTCTCAGGAGGAAGCCGCAGCAGCAGATCAGGAACCATTTCGTCTCCGGTGCTCATCTTCAGAACCTTTCTGACGCTGGTCCTCTACGTGTTGGGAGAATGACTCAGGATTTAGAGCACCATACTCATTCACCCCTCACAGGAGGGTTTGGAAGGTCCTCCTTGTGGATGACTTAGTGTTGAATCATGAAAAAAAAAAATACTGACTCATACACATCACTGGTCATTAGAAGATTAGCGTGCAGTGTGTCCTTGAGCTGCTCACTTCATTTCGCTGAGACTCCAGGCCCATTCAGATGGCAGACCAACGTCACCACGCTAAACCTCTGCACGGCTACGGTAGTACATGGAAATGAAGCAAGAAGGATTTTCAGGCTGCCTTTGTCCTCATATGGCTTCTTTTTGCATTGTGGGGCCAGAGCAAGGCACTATGGGTAAATTCCCATTCTGCTTGTTTATATAGGTACAACTGAGGCTCCAATCTAAAGAAGAGCTTAAGAGATTGTGATAAAGTAACTTCTTTGTTCTGGCTTGGGTGCATGCAGGGCAGAGTGGTCATCAACGGGAACACCACAAAATGTTAGCATGCGTACCTGCAGAAAAGTGGTATTGTCTACCTATGACCTTGGCAAACAGAAACCGAGGGCGAGGGCTTTTGTGTGGTGTACAGGTGATGGTTATGAGCATCGTCTTTGAATTCTGAGAAACCTGGCTTGACTCTAAACTTTGTTTCCTCCTCCTGGCGTAATTTTGCTATGCTACTCTTTTTCTCATACCTAAACATGAACAGTAATGTAAACCACTTGGAGTTGCATGAAGGATTAATTGAAATAAAATCAGTGAGGGCTGTGGTACTATCACAAGCAGCGGCAGCACAGCGATGCTGTCATGTGGGAAGTAACAATATGAAGCCACTAAGGAGTACGCATCCCAGGCGTTGCGTTCTATGCTTACGCAGGTTCATGTCTTTTTCACAATGAATGCAGGTGCTAGGAATTACTGTGGTTATTATTTTTCACAGAACAAACTGAGACACGCAGAGATGTTATGAATGCATTAGGATCACACAGCGAGTGAGTGGAGCTATAACTAAGCATTTTGGCAAGGACAGAAAAACGCTTCATCTTTCTCAAGATTTGTCTAATAAACTAGGAGACCACTGGGAACTAAAATAAAATAGATGGGAAAAATCCTGGTAGATAGTAAAGTGCTAATTTTAGAAGCTTGTTTATTGGGCTGTGATTTAGAATGTCTCATAGCCGGAGAACTGGAGATCAATTCTCTGCCTTCAGCCAAGAAGCCTTTGAATGTCATGAGTTGTTAGCAGTGCCTCAGTTTACCCTGCTAACCAATGAATTCATTATTCATCTTGGAAATGCTGGCATCAAGCCCGCAGCAGAGTGAACTCGCACTGAACACCTGCTGTCTCTTCTCCGTGTGTCAGGGTACCTTAGGCAGATAGCTAAATTCCCAGATGCCCCATTTGGAGCATATGCCATTTCAGAATAATATCAGACAACGATGGAGTCTGTTGTCCTATAAATTAATTTAACACTCTGCCTCTGGAGAGCAGATGACTGCATTCTAAACACAATATTTTTGCTCCACTTATGATGGCTTGTAAAAACATGCAGGGAGCTGGGCGACAAGGAAGCACTAGGAAGCACGCGCTACCCGAGGAGGCTGAGCTGAGCTCAGGACAGGTGGGGTCTCCTCCCTGCAGTGCAGGCAGATACAGAGGACCTTGAAACAATAGCTCCAGCGCAAAGCACTTAGAGGACTGGGCAGCAGCATAAGCCTCTGTGGGCGAGTGGGCGGGCTCGGTGAGAGGCACAGTTGTGCTGAGGGACCTGCGCCCTCAAGCCTGGAGAGAGGCAACAGGTTTACAAAACAAGTGTTACTATGGTGAGCCTTTGAAACCTTGCACTCAACCAAGAAGAGCTTTTGTAAAGGAAGGTCATGAAGAACAGCACACTCCCTTCATTCTGAACTCTCTCAACATTCTATCTTCCTGCATCCTTTGCTCCGCCTCCTCTTTCCTTCTGTCCGTTTCTCTCTTCACTCACCAGTTTCCCACTTTCCTATGCAACTTCTGTGAGAGCTTTATTTTTGACCCCAAAGAGATTTTCTGCTTCAGAAATTCTTCAAGTAGAGATTAATGTAAATTGTCATTTCTACCTGATTTTTACAGGCACCATGGTTTCTAAATAATGTCATTATTTTACTCTCTATCTTTCCCTGAGTAAAGAAAGCAGGTTTCAGATAGCCACTTCTGCTAGGATGGGACATTAGTATTATTTTGTTGTTGTTGTTGTTGTTGTTGTCATCTTTAATAAGCATTTGTTCACTTGGCGTTCATCTGTAAAGCACTTAGTAAGCATTTTGTGCCTGCGCTGTGAAAGACCCAGGGTCTGAAATTTGACAAGGAATAAGCTCATCTGGCACTCAGATATTTGTAGAGTGGTCAAAGAAAATGATTCACATGAATTCAGCTGGAGACTGTGGAACAATCACACAGTCAGGTGTGGGGAAGGTATGAGGCTTCCTGGAGACTTCAGCAGCCCACAATATTCGCCACACAGATCCCGTGAAGAGTAGTGTTGGGCAAAGGCAAGGAGACCCAGTGCAATTCCACCTGGCCCCTCTCACTCAGGGAGAAAAGATGTAGGAAAGGACAGTGGTAACTAAACTCTAACGTGCTTTGTCTGTTAAAGGAGTTATTTTTACAACTAAGTGGAGGGTAACGGGTAGCAAAAAGGACAGCAGAGGAGATATCAAAACTTCTGCAAAGCAGCCCAAGGTATATGCTCTGCCCTCCCCGGGGTGTTGATTCTGACCCCCACAGCAGCACTGTCCCAGCAGCTTGCACACTGGGATTTGTTCTGCTGAAGAAGATGAGCAGCGGAAGTCTGAGGCTGCAGGTAGGAATGGCTGAAAAACTGTGGACAAAGGGGAACAACTCAGGGGCTTATAACTAAGGCAACAGCAGGATTGGAGGATTTGTGCCAGGTGAGGGTTGAGGCTGGCATCCTGCTGAAAGGCTGCCGCAGCCTGGAGTGCAAAGACATTGGCGTCCAAGGACGCGAGGTGTGCCCGCTGCCCTTGACTTTTAGAGCCACCTTGGAGATTTGAGCCAGAATGAGCAGGTTTCCCAGAGGAGGCTGGCACAGTGAGGGCACCTGACGCTGCCCTAGGAATTATGCTTTGGGTCAGACCCAGGCATTAGGCAGGTCGCTGCAGGGGACTTCAGTACACAAAGCCATCAAATGTGTGAATTGGCGAGTTGTTGTTCATTCAGAAAGTCTTCCTTCCAGTTCTGCTGGCTGCTGCTTGCTTGTTGCTGATGCTGCAGAGTTAAGCTGCACGCAGTGTGGTCACCTTACCAAACAGGCATTGGATGATAAATCCATAACAGCATCCCAGCCCGGGCAAGGGAGCATTTTTATTTTTCATACAACACAATGCATCCTTTCCTGTGAGCTATATAGATCCCGGCTTTTGTTCCCAGTGAAAAAATAAATTGAGGTATTTCTGTTTCTAAATGCTAATTATAATTGCCAAGAAGAAAAAAGTCATTCTTTCTCCTGCTGAGGTTCCATATACCTACACAGAATGTGGTTCTAATTTGCCTTTCCAAGCTCCATGATTAAAGAATCAGTCTCGCCTGTTCTTTCTGAGGGCTGGCGAGATAGCAGTGGGCTAAGTGCCTGCTTTGGCAAGCACAGGGACCAGTGTTAAATACCCAGTCCCACACGCTGTGCTGACCCTGCCCCTGGGGCATGCTGAGCTAGGGACCCAATTCGGGCCTGGGGGTACACACCAGTAATCCCAACACTGGGGAGGCTGAAAATGGGAGGATCACTACGAGTCTGAGCTGCATAGTGAGACCCTGTACCAAATACATGAAATGAAAAAAAAAATCTTCTTTGTGAAATCCTGTTTTCATACTTCCTAAGAGCCCTGGCTTCCTTGAGGCAGCCTTGAACTCCTATAGATTTATAGGAAGCTGTCCACAGATCCTCTGTGCTGTTTAAGCAATTTCCATCTCTTGGTCCCCATCTCATGCACAAAAGATCTGTCTCCCTATTCCCTATTATCTGTTTTCTACTTTACTGTTTTTTTTATATTTTGGGTTAGACATCGAGAGAGGGGAGAGAGGGAAAGAGAAAGGAATGAAAACAATTAAAATCTGTTCTGTACATGTACCAATTTCCAGGGATGATGTAATGATTATGTACTGCAAGCGTGCCCTAAGGAAAAAATATTTTAAACAATAATGCCCATTATATTCTGAATGTGCATGGGAGAATTAATTCCTTCCAACCTATTTTTTTTTCCTTAGAATAAATATCAGAATGCACTACAGGACTTGTTTGGTTAGGAGATTGTTACATTTGAGGCTAGGAAAATAAGATAAAAATGTGGTGCTAGACAACAGGAATTAAGTCCACAGATTATAGACTGACAGTTCAGTGAAACACAGAGGGTCCTTTTTCTGGCATGTTATAAACAAGTGCAGGATCAACAGAATAAGTGATTCAGCCACTACCAAGTATTACAGTGTCCATTTTCACAATAATACTTTGTGAAATAGCACAATTCTTGATTGGGAAGCTGTGTGCTACACTGCGAATAAAGACCATGCAATTTCCAGGCTGGCTCTGATGAGACACTGTGTGATCTTTCCCTGCTGCCCAGCTTGCTGTTTCTTCTCCTATTTATTTCTAGGAAACTGTCTTTCTTACCTTCTTTATTTCTGACACACGGTCGTTTGCCTTTGCACACCACTGCATGTGGCACCTAAGGAGCATGGTTCCCTTGTACTGTTACATATTAGGAGACGTCGTAAGACAAAGCAATTGCTTTGGTGTTTTTGAGACAGGATTTCGCTGTATAGTTAAGACTAGGTTTGAACTCACTATGCAGCCCAAACTTGCCTTGAACTCACAGCAATCCTCTGGCCTCAGCCTCCCGAGTGCTGGGATTACAGGTGTGTGCCATGAAGCCCAGCTAATAATACAATTTTAAGCAGGACCACAGGACAAAATCATAAAAGAGAACATCTTCGATAAGGATGCAAATATGTTGCTCATTGCTTAAATTATATTTTTAAAAGGCACAAATGTGAGGCATATGGATTCTTTACTCTGGGTAAAGAGTGTGTGTTACTCACAGGCTTGGACAGTGATGGCATTTGCAATGTTTGCAAGGTTCCAGCAAATGCTTCTAGAATTTTCTTAAGTCCCCTGGGAAGAAGGATGAAGTGGATTTGGGTTGTTTTCTGTTTTCTCCCTTCAGCATTGAGAAATGTTGTCTAAATCAGTCACAGACCTCCTCCCCTCCGCTGTACAGTGGGAAGCACTGAGTCACACATCAGACTACACAAAGACACAAAGGTTGGAACAGACCTACCCGACCTGTAACACACACTGTTGGTGGACGATTGTGGCCACTCTAAGAATTTATGAGACCCGGAGCTCTAAGTGCGATGAACCACAGGAATTAAGCGCTCACTCACGCATCCTCCATTGACCTGTGCGTGGATGATCCTCATCAAGATAGATGACCTTTTGTAATAAAAGAGTAATGTGGGTCGGGGAGATGGCTCAGTGGAATGAGCGCTTCCCTGGGAAGCGCAGGGGTCTGAGTTCAATCCCCGGTTCTGAAAAAAAAAAAATAATAATGTGAAGGATAAAAATAAGGAACAATGAGATATACACTGAGCACATCAATGCCAGCCACCAAGTGTGGCAACAGACATGAGCTCGAGCTCTATGCCACCCTGTTATGCATGTTTGCTGCTGAAATAATCAGGGCCTCTACAGGATCACCCTCTGGAGTGAAATTCAGCATGAGGATATAACTCTGTAAGTCACTTTATACGAGCACCGTTAACCTGCTCAAGCTACTTACTGCTCTGGCTGCGTCGCTGAAGTTTTGTCTGTGCACGGACTGGTAAGTAACTAAGCGTGTATGGACATTCCAGTCTAAGCAGTATGCAGAGTAGGTGGGAGAAAAGATTCTCATCCCAGTTCTGCTCACATTTTCCTGAGCATCTTCTGCAAGTTCTCTAACTTCTCCAGGCCTGAATTTTCATATCTATGAAATGGGTGCGGTACTGACGGTGAGGTTATGAGTGAGGAAGAGCTGGTGCAGCCTGTGAAAGTGTATGAAGGCGAGACCATGTGATTGCAGTTTTGACTTTGTTCTGTGTTCATGCAAGTGAGGTTCCCATCATGAGAGATGCACTCTCCTGGTCTTCAGAGAGCTCCTACATTCTTGGTAAAGGACCACAGAGACAAGCCCGCAGTTCTAGTGCTCTAGTGCGGAAGGATGAGCATAACGGTGAACTTGGGTGTGAACACTAACCCCACAGTGTGTCAGTGAAGGACATGATCCGGGCAGATCGCTCAGGTAGAGGTGATAACTCGGTGTCTTTCTAAGTAGGGAAAGCATAGTATAAATGATATTCCATATTTAGGAACTATTGTGTAAACATATGAATGGAAATACATGTTACCCAGCAGAGCAAAACTAAAAGAATTTATGAGACCCGGAGCTCAGAGAAAGGCTTACAAGACTGGCAGACTTGGCTTGGCAAATAATATATGCAAATGAAGCAACTTGAATTTCATCCTGTAGGAGAGACATAACTAATGAAGTTACTGATGTAGAAAGCAGTCAAATCAAGTTTGCATTTTAGGAAATTCATTTGGAGACTGCTCACTAAATGACTCAGAGGGGCAATGCCAGAGGCAGCAACGCCCTTACAGTGGCTGGGAGGAAAGAAGAGGTGCAGAATTAAATAGCAGCAATGGTATCAAAGACCCCGAAGACCTTTAGGGGTAAATGAACGATTTTGGCATCTAATTACAGAAAAAGCTCATGCCAGCATCCCTACTATGAAAAGTATGGGGAAGTTTCTAGTGGAAGAGAGTGGCCCAGGGGAGGTTTGGATTCTGAAGCCCTTGAAAGTTCAGAGACAAAGGGAAATGGTAGTGAAAGCCATAAGACCACAGATGGAGCGAGGCCAGAATGAGAAAAGCAGTGAGAGATTGCACAATCATTGGAAACAGCAAAACTTGGACAGGTAAAACAAATGGATCCTATTAAGAAGGTAGAAGGGGCTGGGAGATGGCAATGGCCTGAGTTCAATCCCAGTTCTACAAAAAAAAAAAAAAAA
>NW_004524735.1:2813210-2831787 GCF_000260255.1 Octodon degus | reverse complement strand
AAAAAAAAAAAAAGAAGAAGCAGGGGAAGAGCAATGAATGAGGCTGCATGCCATCCAGAAAGAAGAGTCTCGTCATAAGTAGACAAGGAGTATGCACAAGGAGGAAGCAGTCAAATATTATCTGAAATCCTGCACACAGACAAGGAGTAGAAGCCATATGTTGCATTTGGGGCATCAAAAAGCCCTGTTTCCTTTTCTCAGTGGGGTCAGTTAGGAGGTAGAGCACAGAAGCTGTGTGCTTTGTGGGTCTGCACAGTAACTGAGAAGATAGGAGGCCATACACCTCTGTACACTTAAGGTCAGATACACAAAGAAAGTACATAAGAATGAAAAGGAATGGGGGTTAAGATGGGCTGGGAGAAACTGAACTTCTTGAGAGGAAAAAGGGAAATGACTGATGCACATTTGGGTCAATTACCTGGCAGAGGTATCAAGAGTGAGGAGGGAGCCTGGACAAAGCTAAAGTGATCAATCAGCAGATGAACTAGAGTGCAGAGAAGCAGTGTATTTGAGCATAGGGAGAAGAACACATGCAGTGACCCAAAGAAAAATAAACCAAGAGGATTAGGTGGTGGCAATGGTTCTAATGTCACAAATCTCTTAAGTCTGTACAAGGGTTGAATGCTTAGACCAAGCGTAAATCTGCCTTCCAAGTCAGCTGTGGCCCTCTGCAAGTGTCACAAAGGAGGGGGAAGTAGGAGGGACTTACTTGGTCCACAGGATGTTAATTAGCTTTTAGGTTAAACAGTAGAGGGTTTGTTCATGGAGACAGAGTGGGGGTTAAACTTTTTTTGTTTTTGAGACTGAGCCCAAAGTAAAAATTAAAAAAAAAATAAAGGCATGAAATTAAATCTCTCCAATAAGGATGACCAGTCTTTATGACCTTAAGATCTTAATCCCACCCGGAACTGTCGCCCAGTGACATCAACCTAAAAACCTCTCAGCCCTCAGAGGTGAGCAAACGGAAGCAAGCGCAAAGGAAATGGGCTTCCTAGTTGCTCCTCTTCAGTATGAAATTACTGTGCGCCCTTGAAGAGGCAGCGTCCCATTTTGTAAGTACTACTGATAAGTATATGTGCGCCTGGATTACAGACGATTAGGCCCTTGGCAAAGGCTACATCAAGAAAGCCCTTGGTGACAGGCGGGAATGCATTTATGCATGCACTTATTTTTGTTCATAATGCAGCTTAGGACGAAAAAAGGATGCGAGCCTGAGCTGGTGCCAACCCACGAGAGAAGCACTTCACAGTTCTGAGAAATTTATGTGGATCCATGTTTCAGAGCTGTGTGTGGGTCCAGGAGAAAGATCGGGAAAAAAGCTTTGAAATATATTTAAAAACTTGAAAGATAAAACCCACTATTAAGCCTGAGACATAGGACCCTTTAGGAGAACGGAAGCCTCCTGCTTTTACACTAGCAAGGTCCTGATCTTTCGGTCTCCCGTGACACTGTGCCTCAAGCAGGCCACATGAACATGTTTTACAGGAAGTTTCACCTGTCTCTAAAAGGAAAAACAAAGCTCCTTCCTAGTTTTACGATGGTTACATTGTTTGTGCATTGCTTCCTTGAAAAACCTGAGTGGGGAGGTAGGAATGCAGCCTACGTCTTTGGAGAAAAACAGCTCTGCAGGGATTGCCTACGGAGCGCGACCCAAAGAATGAAATGATCACCGGAAAGCCGCATTTCAGATTGCAAAACAAGAAAATGGCAAGTGGATACTCGGCGCGCCTGCCCGCCCGCCCGCCCGCCCGCTCCCCCAGTCACGCGCACGCATCCGGTCAGCAGAGCTTTGGCGATGCGGAGGCCGGCTCAGCTGTTCGCAATAAAGGCACTTTCAGAGGACAAAGCCATCTTTCAGAAGACTGAAGCTACTCACAGAAATAAACTTATGTCCGGTAGCCTCAAATTAGCGTGGAGAAAAATGAACTTAGATATTATATGAATGTATTTCCTGCTAATCATCAGCTAACAAAAGCTTAAAAAATATTTGACTAAAGTATCTTCCCTAGGAAGGATGTGGAGCAGATGGGAAGAAGTGTAGCTCCTGTTCTATTCGCTTTCAGTAACGCCTCTGTTTTATGTTGACTCCACTTCACAGTCCAGCATATTCATTAAAAATCTGCAAATAAACCCAACATTGTGGTGCAAACCTGTAATTCCAGCTCTCTGGGAGGCTGAGGCAGGAGGACCACAAATTCAAGCTCAAACTTAGCAGTTTAGCAAATTCACAAGGTGCTGTCATAGTAAAATAATAAAAAGCAAAACAAACAGGTAGTGCCCTAATCCCAGCACGTGGGATGCTGGGGCAGGAGGATCCCGGTGAGTTTAAGGGAGCCGGGGTGACAGTGAGTTCAAGATCAGCCTGAACGACATAGCAAGACCCTTTTTCAAAAAAACAAGAAAGATAAAAAAAGATTAAGATGAAAAATAAAAAATATAAAGGGCTGTAACATATAGTTCAATGCAAGAACTATAGATACAATGTACAGTACAAATATTTAACTAAAAATAAAATTTATTGGTTTTTTTAAAATGTATTTAGTACAGGGCCTACAGGATCTCACTATATAGATCGGACTTGTAGTGACTGTCCTGTTTTCAGGACAACAGCTGGGATTACAGGCATGTTCCAGCACACCTAGACTCAGTCGCAGTCTCAGTGGGCCCTGGAAGCGTGGCTGGCATGGCACATGGGGGGATTGAACCCGGGTCCCTGGGCCCGCCTAAGCAGGTGCTTTAATCCACTGAGGTATCTGGCTGGCCATAATAAAATTTATTTAAAATTAAAAGAATATTTAAAGTAAAAAACAAAAAAGTCTACAGATAGATTGTTCCTAAATGATCAGTATACTCCAGGTTGGAAGGTATTTCTGTTTCTGATATGGTCTCCCAGAACTAATCACTTCAAAATTGTTCTTCTTGGTGGTTCTCTCCTACTGGAATAGCTTGGTCCTGGTGCATGCTATCTGCTGAGGTGCTTGGAACACTTACACATGGCTAGCAGGCCTGGGAGCTTGCGTTTCAGTGATGAGCCAGGCCACCTCTGGGGCAGCACGAAGGAAGGCCACACGCCACTTGCCTTTGTTATTTCTGTTGCAGGGCCTCTGTATTTGTGGTAGAGGAATATACACTTGAAATAAAGACACACGGACCACATGATAAAAGCCTTAGAGGGAGGTGCTGATTGAGCAGGAACTCGCATGAGAAAAGCATTCTGTTGGAGTCAGGAACTCTGAGCCTAAGCAGCTCACATGAGCATCTGGTCTTCAGAGGCCTCATCTGCACAGGAACCTGGCACCCGGCCAGAGCAGGAGGGGCAGAGGGGTTGCAAGCAAAACCCAGCTCCTCCACTGCGCTTCCTATTTCAGTGGATTGTATTCCATGGGCAACTTACAAGGCTAAAATAAAGGACTACAGCTAAAAGATATTTCCTAAGTTTCCCTCTATTCTAAAATCCTAGAAACTGTAAGAATGGCCAGGAGGTATATCTTGAGTCAAGTAGTTTTAGTCACTGTTGTGTTTTCACAGGTTACATAGGATTTTTGATTTTAAAAACTGCTTCACGTCAACCATGAGGCAAGGCATTTAGCCTGATTCTGTAGATAGAAATACTAAATTCTGTGAAAACCTGAAACACATATGCAAGGTTTTGTGGCTGCAGGCACAGGGAGAGAAGGCCCCACATTTGCTCCAACTCTCAAAGATTAAATGAAGGTGGCATGAGCCTGAGCCATGCAGCTCAGAGGCACAGCGCCTGCCTGGCAAGCGCAAGGTTCTGAGTTCAGTTCCTGATACCATAAAAGAAAGAGAAAACCAATGGAATTTTACAGACTCTCCAGTTAAGATGGCTTCCCTAAGCCCACTTGCAATTCACCCCTTTCCTAGATTACAGCACCACTCTACAACCATAAAATTATAGGTAGGAGGGCAGATCAGCAGGATCTTTTGGGACTATGACATAGTCTTCCTTCAATTTTCTGTTATTTGAAGAAGCCAAGTTCAAATCCTTTGGCTTTCCATGCCATATCTCCACAACTCTAGTATGTTTTGACAAGATAAAAAGAGCCAGGTATTGTTCACTTTTTAAATGTACTATTTTGTTACACTGGAGCTCTAGTGGGCTCCTGGGTCTAAAGGTAAGTTGTTTTCTTTGTTTGGTTTATTTGGTTTGGTTTGAAATGTATTCTAAAGCAATTAGGAAGCATAACACTAGGGAAAACATAAATGCTTAGTTATCCAAAAGCATCCTGTCCTGAAGGGCTCAGGAAAAGCCTGGGGAAGATTTCAGTCTGGCTGAGCGCATCTTCAACCTGCCTGTGTCACAGGTTGGCGTGACTGTTGACATCATAACCCTCATGGTCTTCCAAGCCCTGGTTGAGAAGGAAATAACCTGGTGGGAAGAGTGAAGCACTAATTGGAGGAAACAGGCAGGACCCGGAGGCAGTGATGAGAGCTGTAATGAAAATGTCAGAGAAGCCTCCAGAGCCACTGACGCACATCACACGAGGCTAGGGCTGTTCACGCCACACTCACTGATGGCCAGGGCAAGGCTGCTCTCATAAACTACATGCTGAATGCCTCCAATAAATCATGAAAACAGTGGGGTGGAGATGTGAGACAATCAGCACTGATTTCACTAGAACTGGGGGTGGTTCCAGACGCCGCCAGCCTCTCAGAATGTAATGTTCTTCCTCTTCTTTCATTTCAGATGCTGCACAACAAACATGTCATGGTGCGTGTGGGAGGCGGATGGGAAACTTTTGCTGGGTATTTGTTGAAACATGACCCTTGCCGAATGCTGCAGATCTCCCGTGTGGATGGCAAAACATCCCCCATCCAGAGCAAATCTCCAACCCTTAAGGACATGAATCCAGATAATTACTTGGTGGTCTCTGCCAATTATAAGGCTAAGAAGGAGATTAAATGAAACTAACTGGTTGCAACAGGGGACTTTGATAGGGGCCCTAAACCCACATCTCCAGCGTAGTCAGGTTAGTCCACATGCTCAGAAAACCACTTTGGGAAAGGTGTAACAGACAGCAAAACGTCATGGTACTGAAATGTAGTAGCACTATTTATTTTGAATGCTTCTGTAGGAAAAGACATTGTTAAAATACCCTAAATTCAATTTTACACTAGTCAAATGGTAGGCAAATTATTATTTCTCAATATATGAGCCTAGTATTTAGAGCACACACAGTATTAGTAACACAATTCTAGTCACGGATGCTAAAGACAAGACTATTAGTAGCAGAAAACACTTAGGATTTGCGGAAAAGTCAACAGAAAGTGCCTGCTGCATGTCTTTGAGTAAAAGCACCCCAGACATTTTTATAATTGGAGGATTTTTAGGCTACTTTTTACAAAATGATTAGTATGACAATGGGTTACTAAAAATAGGCAACAGCACCACCAGTTAAGCACAGGCTCGTCACAGCTGTAACACTTTCCTGGAAAGGCCACTTCAGAAAAGTTTACATCCATTTGGAAGAATGCCTTACGTTTATCTCTGACCAAATATCTGGGGTCCTTTTGGAAGCTTTAGGTACACCCCCTTGAAGCGCTGATGAAGTCTACACATTCCTAAGCATTGGGCTGGGTTTCGAAAGACTTGGTGTAATTCCCACACATGAGCTGACATTTATATTTTGATGAGTGAATTGTACAGTCAAATGGTCACTGACCTTATGTTATTTTAAAGCATTTTCGTATTAAAATATATCTTCAGTTAATCCTATACTTTGCTATGCTGTCTAGTAAATTTGCTGTAGCTAATGATGTTACAGGCTTGTGTATACCCTTGTATACCTGGGACGGGCAAACAGCAAAATAGTGTCCTCAGTGATCCAAGAATTAAAAAGATAAATTTAAAAAATGTTATCTGTCTCTATATCAATTCTTCAACTTGAAATAAAGCAAATTTTCAAGTCGCCATTTCCTTGGGAGTTATAAGGAATACTAAATTATGGCTACCTAGAACCTCTTCCTATTGTGAGGATGAGTGTGGTTGTGAATATATATTATTTTCTTAGAATCTATCATGGGTAGTAGGTCATAAGTGCTTCTCTGAATATCAGAAATACAGGTTGAATTAGCTTATTTTGTCATTTGTTTTCTAAAAGAAAAAAAAATCACTCTTTTCCCTCCAAAAACTCTGGGAAGAATCTGTCTTATGACCAGAAACTTTGAAGTAAGAGCACGGTATAATTTGGAAGGGGCCATAATCACTCTTGAAAACAAATGCCAAATGCAATGCAGAGAAAACAATAAAACCTACCAGTTTTGCTGGAGATAAATACATTTTTGACCCAGTCATTAACCCTAGAATATTCTGAAATATGAAATTGAGTTAGTCATTGTATTATCAAACTAATATCAACACTATTTTCTATATAGCCACTGACAGTTTTTCCATCAAAGCTCTCATGATGAAATTTTTCCCATATACATACTCTTTTAATATTGAAATATTTTCAATAATTATTAAATTATTAATAATTAATAATTATTAACGAATTATAATAATTAACATTAATGATTACAATAATTAATATAATAATTATTAAATTAAAAAGATTTTTTACAATAATTGTGTTCAAAAGCATGTGTATCTCAACAAAACAATACTGATCTCTTTTATTTATTCATTCATCTATTTGTATTCTTAGGGAAGGGTCTACAGGGTGTTCAGGGTCTCACTACTAGATTGGACTCATAGTGAGCTGCCTGTTTACAGCCTCGCAAGAGCTGGGATTACAGGTGCATGTCACCATGCCCAGTCTCCATAGCTGTCTCAGCACGCCCTGGAGGCGGGGCCAGCATGGTAGGCCTGGGGATCAAACCCCGGCCCCAGCGCCTGCACCTGCTTGCAGGCTCTTTAATCCACTGAGCTATTTGGCTGGCTCCTGATCTCTTTTACTGAGTGATTTATTTTCTGAACGCTGGAGGAACCCATGTCCTAGTCGTCTCCCCCCCCCAGAGGAGATTTCACCTCTCATTCACGGCCTCCTCTCTGTATGCAACACCAGCAACACAGCATCTCTCTCGACCTTCTTTCTTCACCCCTCTTTGGCCATTGGTTGGAAAAGTCCTCAACTTTTAAAGAGCTGTGATTTTTTTAGATTGGGCTCACTTGAGTGATCCCCTTAACTTGATCACATTTACAAAGTTGCCTTTGCTGTATAGAATAACGTAGCACAGAGTTCCAGCAATGGAGCATGAACATCTTTAGGGGAAGAGGATTAGTAGGCCTGTATCACTTCTGCAATGCTCCTTTTTCTATTCCGCCTTTTATTTTGTCTTAGTATACGGGCAGTTCATAACAACTGCATTCCTCATGGAAAGCTGCTGCATGTCTATAGCATATCTTAAATTATATTTTTCAGCCCCCTCCTGCTTCTTCCTTCTTCTCTCCCTTGATCTCTTGGTCTCCTTTTCTTCTGCCAAAGATCTATCTCCCCATTTCCTAGTATCTATCTACTTCGCTCTTTATTTCTGTCGTGGCTGCTCTGTGTAAGTACTGCTGAGAGTTTGGTCACAGCTGACCTGGAGCCCGGCCACCAACTGATCACTGAACAAGGCTGCAGGAAAGCGAAGCACTGTCCAGAAGGAAATGAAAAAGTGCTGCTGGACTTGGCTGTGAAGACGGGCCAGGCCTCCAGTAGGCACCTCGTACTGTGCTCTTCGGTACATATGAAGTCCATGGGAGGATAACGCAATGATAATTCAATGCAAGTGAATAAAGGATTACAGGAATCTCAGTCCAGAAACTGACCTGAGGACAGCACAAAGGATGCAACTGATCACACAAGTCCAAGCCAATGAACAATGGGGAGAGACAATCAGGAAAGCTCTCAACACACTGGGCAGGACACCCTTGTCCTGAGGTTTCGGAGAGGCCCACCATGATTGTATCCACTTGGCTCTTCTCGTGTGGCTGGGTGGGACCCTAGGAGCCCCTACGGGACACCATGCATCAGCATCACAGGCCCCTAAGGCGTGACTTCCTCACTTCACCGCTCTGGGAGTGATGCAATTTAAGATGCTAAGAATTTATTTGTAGGAGCTCTTAGCTGTCTTGTTTAGAGATTGTTCTATAATAAAAAACAACAACAACAAATCAAGTAGATGTAGGGTTAATAAGTAGAAACCCCTGAACATCCAAGTAACTCAAAGGAAAGAATACTTTTGTAACAAAAATTATACAAGGTGCAATGCTCCCCCTCATAAATACTGGATATTTTGTCAGTGAAAAGACAATTCTAATGTCTTTTCCCTTAAAATTGCTATAGCTACAGGACTTTAACTCAAAACTCAGCATAACCTAAATATAGTGCTATAAAAATAGCCAATGTAAAAGAGGATAAAACAAAAGTACCACTTCTGGATCACGGAATTCATGCACATTGATCTTTTTGTGTACAGGGAATCGCACCCAGGACCTTATGTGTGTCAGGCAGCCACTATACTTCGGAGCTGTGTCCCCAGTCCCACATTCAGATCATAACCCAGGGTGGGCATATTTTTAGAAAACAGTTACAAAAGGAAGCAAGCTTAGAAGAGGGAGAACAGCACAGTAAGCAGTTGGGGGATTAGGCTGTTTTGACTTGTTGGACCCAAACTTCTGCATCAAATAAAATGTTGAAACGCGTGACATATGCAAATGACCTGTGTCCCTGGCTTCTTACAAAATAAAGAAAAGGGCCTTATTACCATACTTGAATCAGTTTAAAGCATGGCCAGTATTCAATGGAACATTACTGCTTGCCCAGAAATGTTAAAGAAATGTGTTCTAAATCTCAACATAGATTGGCATGCATATGTGTGTACATCTTGATGACCTACTGATACAGAAGTGGTTATTCAAAACTGACTGATTTATTTCTATCTTATAAGGGAAAAGTATGATTATAAGTGAAAATGAACATGATTATTAGCGAAACTTTTGAATAGAAGGAAAACTCAAAGCTTATGACAATATTCCTGGGGTATTAAGGATGATATACAGAAACTTTATTATTTTATTATTTCTCTTTAAAAAAAAGTCAGGGGACTAATATCATCACTTCTTTAGAGTATAAGAAAAGAAACACATCCACTTATAACTCCAGACTATGAACACAATAAATAGGCATTCGCTCTTTTGCTGTTCTTAATCTCCAAAAGATAAACTATCAATCCTAGTTCTAATTAAGATGGAAGAGATGAAACTTTGTTAAACATAAGCAAAGACAATTTTTATAAAGGAAAACATATAACTATGTCCCCAAAATACAATAAGTAATTTATAACAAAATCATATGTGGGACATTTATCAATCACATTCTGAATATAATCGATCAATCAACAGAATGACATTTTAAAAAGTGCAATGTGTCACAATAGTTTTGTATTAGCAGCCGCAGTAATAGCTGAACAATTACAATTAACATGTGATTAAAACACTGATATTTTAACGTAGTTAACATATGCACATCTGACTGCGTTAGGTGTCTCAGTAATCTGCACAGGGCTTGGGTGAGGTATTAAATCTCATGGTCTTCTCTTCTTTAAAGTATTAATTGGAGGAAATTTGCTGACATTTGAGGCTTCACACCAATCCATAACCTTATGAGGAGAATACTTGGATGTGTTCACATTTTAGTGATCATTTAGCGCTTCCTTGCCAAGCACCCAGCTTTCTCCTCACCCTTGTCCTTCCTAACAATGCTACTGAGACTCGAGTGTCACCAAGTGATTTCAGCCTGCAATGCAGGTGGCTTGGCAGGAAGCTGATCAGACGCACAGAAGCAGCCGTGATCAGTGGAAGCAGGCCAGCCCATTTTGCCCAGAAAGCGGTGTGTGTGCTAATCATTCACGGTGGAGCAGTAAGTCACCGGGAGGTAAGCTATGGTCAGAAAGAGACATCGTCCCGATTAGCCCGTGGGAAGAAACCCGTGTGCACAACCCCGTTCTAACTCTGTAAAGGTGTAGGGAAGAGAAAATGGTTCTTGCTACAGCACCACCAGAGGGCACCAGAGGACGGTACAGTCTGGCTCCAGGTCCACAGAGCTATTAATTCTCCCTGCTCCTTCTCTTAAATTAAGAAATTTAATTGTCATAATAAAGTCAAAAATTTTATTTCTAAAGTGCAGTTCAATGATTTTACAATCTTTTATGAAAAATATCACCAATCCTCTAAAAAATAAAGAAAACTCACTGTAACTGTATTTTGCTTATTCATAGCATAGAGTACTTCATACCACAGTAGAAAAGGGAATTTATACACATGGACTCAACAGACCTCTCTTAGGGTTTAACCCCCTTAAGATAAACATGTGCAACGCACCGCAATAGACCACAGTCTTTGTGAGACTGCTGGGCGAGACTAGCGGCTCACTTTTCCTTAGTAAATTAAGTGAGCTAGTCCTTTTAGCTTGCAGTTCCTGCTGGCATCGGCACCTATAGTTTTAATCAGGGCTCAGGTACATGGCCTTGCCATTCACAGAATTAGCTCTGGCAGGTAATAATGCTATTTTAACATATGATATAGTAAAAGGAAAAACCAAAAGCACAGATGTTACATGAAATGCATGTACCTTGTGATAAAAATCTCTATGCATCCATTAGAATTATCTAATATTATTATGTCTAAAACATAGTACCTACATCTTTCTCTTTTTTATGTTTTGGCAATTTCACATCTCTACCAATCCAGTAACTATTCTTTCATAAATATAAAACAAGAAAAATGCTTAGGAAATTTAGACAAATATATTACCAGTCAGTCACTGTAACCCACCCAAAGTCTTGGTTTAACTTAATTATCACACAGACCTTTGTAAAGCTGAATGTGTTACTATTCAAGAGCACATTACTGCCCTCCACTGGTACCCACTCGTGTGGAATTTTCAATGTAACAAAGAAAAACTTCACTATATTGTAAAATATATTAATTTTATAAGGTATAAAAATGCACAAAAATTAGGAGCAATTCAGCATTGGCCTATAAATATTACCTAGTAAGTTACAAAAGGTTAGTGTTCCTTCAGATAAGCCCTTCAAATAAATTTTTAAATTTTCCCTGATGATTAGTTCGAAGGCACTAAGTCTTTCAGTTTAAGCAAAAGTCTTCATAATTAGTGAGCAAAAGCCAAACAAGGCTACTTAGCACAACTATAAGCAGCTAATATAAGTTAAAGGAGGAAAAGCATAATTGCAATTTTCGTATTAGAAATGTAAGCAGGATTTTTACATGCTATTTATGTACGCTGTTTAGTTCCATATTTTAACTATGAAAAATGTTAAATCACTTACTTCCTGCAGAAATGTTCAGGAACATGAGAATTTAATGAATTATTTGGCCATTTTCTAAATGTGAAAATCAAATTCTTTTCCAATACTGCCATAAATTCAGTACTGCTATAAAGGGCACTAATATTACAAACGCTGACTGTTGTACCCAAGAAGAAGAAGTGAAATGCAACAAGTCCCCTTGATTGCAGCTGCCAGACAGTTGCTGCAGTAGGCTCTTCCGTTCACGCTACCCTTTACGAAACTGTCCACTGGAAAAGATGGAAAGAGAGAAAAGTCAATTGTGTGTGAAGTTATAGAATAACACGCCAGTGCTCAAACAGGTCCACAGAATAATATGGGACCTAAAACCACAAATGTTTTTGTCTGAAGAGCAGTTGATAATAAAATGGAACATCATGGCCCCAAGTCTGAGCCCACATGGTTTAACGCCACGGAGACAACACCGGGGCCGGTCCTTGGGTAGCCACGGTGCAGCTCTGCGTGGCCTTGGACACCCCCAAGTCTGCCCGCTTTCTCACAAATGACCACCGTGCGTGCTAGGAATGTGACATCCTGAAAGAGGGGCCCTGGGCCTTATTCCCACCCTCCATACAAACAGGGTGCCCCACAAGGCATTAACCCTGTGAGTCACCAGTCGCCACATAGCCAGTATCAGGGAAGGGACACAACACCACCGCTGTACATACACAGTAGGTGACCAAAGCACACAACAGAGATGGAGGAAGTGAGGTGAGCCAGGGAGCCCAGGGAGTGGGAGTACTTAGGAGATAATGCTGGGACAAGCTCCTTTCTCCAGGTGACAAGCCATTCTACATGGTGCTTCCTTTAAACACATCTATTAAATCTGTGAGGCCAGTTTTTGAAAAAGCCACTGGAAGGAGACAGCTGATGCCTAAATCTCTTAAGTAATGCTTTCAAAGCAGAATCAAAAGATATCTAGTGCTAAATATTTTGTAAAATAGGTATACTCTGAGTAAAAGCAGAGTTAATCCGAGTAAAATCTTCATACAGGACTTGCAGTTTCAAAATCTTGTGCCCTTTTTAGTCTGCAAGAAGGGGAAACTACCTAAAACATATTATTATCCACATGTACTATACACGGTTCAGAAGTTTTATTTTTTGTTATATTTATTTATTTTTATTTATTACATTTATTGTGTGTGTGTGTGTGTGTGTGTGTGTGTGTGTGGCCAGCTCAGCTCACCAGGGGGCGGGGCTGGCTGGCATGTGGTGCTGGAGGATTGAACCGTGGTCCTTGTGCTTTGCCAAGCTTGTTTCAAGTAGGTGCTTTAGACCACTGAGCCATCTCTCCAGCCCGGTTCAGAAGTTTTAAACCTTGCTTTTTGTTGCCACTGAACTCTACCATCCACAGCATCTCTCTTAATGCTACTGTTAAAAATCATTAATGCAGGGATTTTTAGTCTGGACTTATATTTAAAAACACCATGGGGAAGCCGGGGATACAGCTTAGTGGCACAGTACCTTCCTGGCAAGTGTGAGGTCATGAGTTTGATTCCCAGTACCAAAAATAAATGAAAACCCTAAAAAATACTATAGGGAGTTAAAGGTACCTGATGGCTAAAATCCAATCTAGCACACTGTGACTGGTATGAAGACTTTTTCTTAAACTCCCCTTGACACCCATGTGCAGCAGGTGATGGCCACCACATGGAGGCCAGTGTCACT
Source organism: Octodon degus (assembly GCF_000260255.1). NCBI lineage: Eukaryota > Metazoa > Chordata > Mammalia > Rodentia > Octodontidae > Octodon > Octodon degus. The sequence continues at coordinate 2,818,806 of NW_004524735.1, read as the reverse complement.
CCGGCACTGCCCTGTCCAGTACAGATCAGACTCTGCACCCTGATTTGGTTACTGTTGTAGTTACTTTTCTCTAGTTCTTGGGACAAAATAACTGACACCTGAAATTAAGGAAGGAAAGGTTTAACTAGCTCAGAGTTTGTTGAGGTTTCAGTCCATAATCAGCTGGCTCCAAAGCAGAGTGGCACATGGCAGAGGGCAGCTTCACGGTAGCACAAAACAGCAACAGGAAAACAGAGGAGTAGCAGCAGCAACAGTGACAGACAGCACGTGTGTCTTCCCTATGTCGCCTTCAGTCTACGCACCCCAGGCTGGGGACAGCACTCACATCTGTAATGCCAGCACTGGACCATTAACTGACCACAAAGTCTAGGAGTCTGCCCCACGACTGCTGAGGCTTTGTGGGGACACGTACACACAAGCCGTAATATTCCACCCCTGGGCCCCCAAAGACTCATGCACATCCCTTTATACAAAAGGAATTTTAGTCCATCTCTCAGAGTAGCCAAAGTCCTAACAATTTCAGCATTGCTGAAAAGTCCAAGTCCTAAGTCTCCTCCAAGACCTAAGGCAGACTCTTAGCTATGAGCCCCTGTACAAACGAAAAGCTAAACACGTTCAACATTCAATGGCACAAGATAAACATTACCATTCCAAAAGGTACACCGAACAGGATACTAACTATTGGGACCAAGGCAAGTCCGAAATCCAGCAGGGCAAACAAATCCTGTGATTCCATGTGGGACATCCGAAGCAGTCTGTGATGAGTTGTGAGCGCCGAGGCCTTACATGGCTCCGCCCCTCTGGCACTCCCAGTGGTAGCTCCCAGGGCTTCTTTCCTAGGCCAGCTTTGCCCCCTCCCTGCAGTTTCCCTTAGATGATCCATGTTCCCGGCTTTTCCAAACTTCTGGGGTTTCCACTGCATGTTAAGCTTCTCACTTGCTGCTTCACACACGGCCCTCCCAGGCAGGGGCACAATGCCTGGGCTCCCAGGCCTCGGAAATCAGAGTGGAAGCCTTCCTCACCTCAGAACTTTTACATCCTGCAAGAGCTTAAAAACTGTGTCCCTTTTAGAATGGTAATATTTATCTTGTGCCATTGAATGCTGGAAATGTTTAACTTTTCATTTGTATAGGAGTTCACAGCTAAGAGGATGCTTTCGATCTTGGAGGAGGCTTGGGACTTGGATTTTTTAGCAGTGCTGAAACTATTAGGGCCTTGGCAACTCTGAGAGATGGACTAAAATGCCTTTTGCATAAAGGGATGTGCACAAGTCTTTTGGGGGGTCCAGGTGCAGAATGTTATGGTTTGTGTATGGGTGTCTCCCCAGAGCCTCATGCACTCGCGAGGAGGACTTTGAGAGTTGGTGCTTAACGCATGATCCAATGCTGGGCTTATGGGTGTGAGTACCACACCCCACCTGAAGCAGACACTCTGCATGTAACATAAGGGAGGCGGCCTTGCGCTGTCTCCTGTTCAGGATGCGAGAAGCAGCCCGGAAGCCGGCAAGCAGGCTGGGGGCCGGGACCCCAATGGGCAGCAGCAGTGCTGTTCTAGAGGGGGCCTCTCTGGGGAAAATGCTCCACCACTGCCAAGTGCATGGTCCTGGAGCCATCTTCTTACGGAAGACAGAGAGGCTCATTTTAAGATGCTACACAACGAAAAACAAAAGGACCTTTTCTTAAACAATATAAATGGTTTTTGTTTGTGTTGTGAGCACTTCTGAGGGGACCAGAAGCTCTATAAGGGCTCATTTCTTTTTAACCTGCAGGCTGAAAGATGTGGAAGCTACAAGTTTAATTAAGAAAGCCTGTTTCGAGGGCCAAATAGTTTAGCTGATTAAAGCACCTACTTCGGCAGACTCAGGGGCCTGGGGTTTGATCCCCGGGCCTGCCACCGGGGCACACTGAGACAGTGATTCGTGGTGCACGCCTGTAATCCCAGTACTTGGGAGGCTGAAAGCAGGAGGATCACTATAAGTCTAATCTACATAGTGAGATTCTGTACTAAATACATAAAAATAAATTTAAAAAAATAAAGAAACAAAGCCTGTTTCTTGCCTAAAATTAAATGACACTTTTTCTATGTGTCAAATTCATTAGCTTATAACAGGTAAATAAGTATCTTCCTTTTGTTAATCTTTATTTATTGATTTGGTACAGTGACTTGTAGTGATCCTCCTGTGTCAGCCTCCCCAGTGCTGGGATTGCCCGCATGTGCCACCAGGCCCAATTCCAGGGGCTAACAAGGCGCACCCAGGGTTCCAGGGCCAGCACGGCATGTGGTACCAGGGATCAAACTTGGGACTTTGTGCTTGCCAGGCAGGCACTCAGACTGGTGAGCTATCTCCCTAATCCCTAAAATAATTACCTTTTTAACACTGAATATTTCGGTTACAGAATCTTTTTCTTAAAAAATTCTATGTCAATTTCAATTAGTTCCTCTGTTTCTTCTATGAAGTAGCCGAGCTATCATTTCCAGCTCTATCACTTATTTTTGTGTATCTGGTTTGGCTTTGAGAACTCTCTATGAATTTAACCTACTGATGTAACTGTGTATACTAAACAATGCTGAAAGTTGACCCTGCCATCTAATAAAATATATTTAAACCAAATATATTTGATTCCTTTATGAAAATATGTTAAAAAAACCTAAGCAAAATAACCTTATTCTGTATATATGTTAATACTGAAGCTAATTATCATACATTCTTAAAATTTCACTGTAAAGAAAATGGTTTTTACTTTCATCCATTAACTGAAAGTAGATGGAATAACATGCAATGGCAATGTGACAGAGATAAGGCTTATCTCTGTGTGACATTCCTGAGCCAGAATCTGCTCTGCTCAGAAAGCCCTGAAACTATCTGCCTTACAATTTAGCAAGAGGGGAAGTTTCAAAAGGCTGAACTGTACATAGTAAATCCTGAAAATAGAATATTTGAGATAGGATCCCTACTGCCCCCTTCTTACACCTTAAAAAGGGCATGCAATTTAAGCCTCTAAAGACTTAGCTGTGTCTGCGGGTAGGCTTGTGCATGTGGGGCTGAGTGAAGGCCCAAACACAGCTGAAACACGAACAGAGCAGGTCGGCTAGAGCACAGTTACGACTCATCGATGAGTTAAGTAAGCATGACCGAGGTGCAGGACACTGTCCATTTCTCAAGTTGGTTAACTTAGGAAAGTATTTGCTTAAAACAGACCAAGAATGGGGTGGGGCTGTAAGTCAGTGGTGGACACGCAGCCTGCACATCACTTGGGATTCAGTCCTCAGCATCACAGGAAAGAAAGAAAAAGGAAGAATAAAGTTTTCCTATCTGAGCCCTGACGGCCCTGAGCTATACATGTAAAATAAAACCTGCACCATCCAGCTAGACTCCTCAGACGGCGTCATCCGCCCACCATTACGCGACCAGGATCCAGTTCTGTGACAGACATGTAGGGAAGAGCATGTCATACCCCATGTGCACATCTAATGGTCCACAGTAATAACAGCAAGAGAGAAGAGGAAGGTTAAAAACCGCGGATCCTGGAGTGAAAAAGTTCAAGAATAGAATTTATGGAGCAATCCAATAACGCTTCATGAGTAAATGGAGATTAGAAGGGACATCTGTCAAAACTGTATGGAATTTAGATAATTTTTATATTCTTTACATTTCCCCAGTCTGAGTTTTGACACGTTTAAGGTCAGCAGTAGCAGACATGGTGGTGCAGGCTGTAATCCCAGCACTTGAGAGTCTGAGGCAGGGCAGCTGAGGATTCGTGCCTACCCTGAGCTATAGGGCAAGACTGTCTCAAAATGTATATATAAAAAATATTTCAGTAATTAGTATTTAACTATTAAAATATCTTAATTAGAAAAATAAAAATTATTAACTTCAGAAATAGGCAGATTTATTCCAACGAATGGTAAATGGACACTTCTTCTAAAATAGTTTTCTCACAATGGATTTCCAGAGAAAATTACTGACTGAACTACTACCTAAGTTTTCAAAAGATGCCAGTGAAATGAGACCTCAAATTACTTTTAATACTTACTCTTAGTCCACCTGCTGGCGGAGGCCCCGACGTAGCAATTTGCTTTTCTATTTTTTCCTTTTTCTTTCTCTTTTCTTCCACAGATTGAACATCTAAAATCCCTCGAGATGCAGCCTTTAAGAAATTTGATAAAGGATACAAAAATAATAAAAAATTGGTCATAAGCAATGTATTAATTATTGAAACTGTCCTACTAATCGCATTTGAAACTGTCTCTTTGCTATTTGTTTCTCAATAAAATTATTGAAAAAAATAAAAAATAAATAAACATTGGTATCTGGGGCTGCGGAGATAGCTCAGCGGTCTAGGCTTCTGCCTGGCCAGTATAAGGATCTGGGTTTGATCCAGGGAGTAGGGAGAATCACTACCTGGTGTCTAAAAGGTGATTTTGCTTTTAGCTTTTTCTTTGAGGAATTGGCTTATTTTAGAAACAGAGCATTTCCACAGCAGCCTTATGAAAACACAGTCATTTCTTCATTGCCTATTTTGCAACCATACAAAAATCTTCCTTAAACTTAATTTGCATTTAGCAGTGTTTGGCAAGACATAGGCATTTCAGTGTAAGGGAGAACATTCTCACAGGAGCATCCTGGATGGGAGAAAACATGCTTATGATCATTTTCATACGTTAATGACTAAAACACATTAACACAACTTATGGAACGTGGCAAAAATGGGTCTCTGGAAATATCGTTCAGGGTATCAGACACCATATGCCCTAGAGAACACTTTGTGAACAGCTCCGGAGAGTAAAGGAGAGCCCTAATGACCTAACAGGCACCGCTTTACTTTTAATCTCACCTCCTTCTGTCTTCTCTCTGCAGCCTCTGCAAGTTTTGCTCTTTTCTCTTCCTAAAAAGAAAACATAATAAACACTTCAAAATAAAACCAAGCATTCTCATTGATAAATTATACACCTGTATTTTTTGGAGGTAATAGAACAGTTTATTAAAATATTTAGCGCTGGCCCAGAAAGCTGCACTACAGCTGGGTGTGGGTCTATGCGTCCATGGTTCCAGTTAATCCGCAGGCAGGGGCAGGAGGATCGCTTGAGCCCAAGAATCCAGTGCCAGGTCTGGGCAACGCAGCAAAAGTCCCCAAAGAAACAAAATCACAAACATCACTATTAGCACAATTATACCAAATTCAACTTTCTGAATTTCATTCTGCCAATCAATATGTCTTCAAATTACACATAAGGAGGACGCACTACAACGTGATCTGTTCGCTTTCTTTTTTTACCACTGGGCTTTCAAAGCCATCAGGGTAATAAACAGCATCTCCCCAACAGCACTTGGGGAGCAGTGTTAACTGTCCCCTGGTTTCCCAAGTCTGATGGTCAAAAAGTATTTCTGTGCCTCTGGAACTTCCTGGGTGTCGGGAACACGGCAGTGGGTGGGGACAGATAACTGGACAAAGTAAACTCCTGGGGGGGTGGCTCAGAAGCAAGCAAGACCCAGTATGAAAGAGGGCGGAGTTCACTGGGGCAGCAGCGGGCAACAGGCGGGAAACTGAGGCAGGGTCGGCGGCTTCTCTCAGGTGCGGCCTCTGAGTCCCAGAGC
>NW_004524735.1:2807470-2812401 GCF_000260255.1 Octodon degus | reverse complement strand
TCCCCGCTGCGCCCGCCCCGCCCGGCCCTGCGACGACAGGTGCCGAGCGCCGTCCCACTCACCGGGCTGGGCGACGGCGGCGCGGCCTCCGCGGGGCACGGAAAGCACAGCCCCATGCGGACGACGCGGCCGAACCCCACGGCCGCGGCGGCAAAGCCGAGCCCACGCGCACGTCCCCGTCCGTGTCGCGCGTCGCGGGTCACGGCAGCCCCACCCCCAAAGCCCGCGGCCGCTGCTCACGCCGCGACCACGCCTCACGCCTCTCGGCCACGCCCTCCACCCTGCGGCCCGCTCCGCCCCGCCCTCGCCTCCGCGCTCGGAAGCTTTTCGACCCCGCCCCTTGTGACAACACCCTCTCACGCCACCGCTCCGTCCCGCCCTCCACACCGCCCAGCCCCACCCCCGACACAATGTCCAATCCGCGGCTCAGGGCTCCGCCTAGCCACACCCTCCTCCGCTTGGCTCCACCCCGGAAGCCACGCCCCTTTCCTAAGTCAGGCTGCGCCTCCGCCCGCCCCTCCTCCCGCGAGAGAACGCGCTGGGCCTTAGGTGGCTGAGCACCTGCTTGACAAATGCGGGAATGGCGCACGGTCTGGTACCTCCGCCAGAGATTTTCCTGCTCCTCCTACCTGCACACTGATAGGTGAGCGGCGGACTCTGGAGTTTCTGCTCCTGCTTTGATCAGGGGGCCCTGGCCTAGAAAACATTAAAGCCAAACTTGCAAACTAAGATCAGCAGCCTTTGCTGTCTTTTCTGTAGCTCTCAGCAGGTGTGGGTGCAGAGGGTGGGAGGAGAGTGCGCCTGTCTTCAGATGCGGTGGCGCTGGGGACACTGGCCCGCGTCTGGCGTGTGGGAGCCAGTTATCGCTCCAGGGACAATGCTAGTTTCCTCTACTCAGAGCTATTTTCCTGAAGTGCTGCTCAGATCTTAATAAGCACGTGGGCCACCTGGGCATTTGCTTAACTTGCCCGTGCTGATTTAGGAGAAACCTGAGATTCGTTTATAGTGAATTCATAGCTAACACTGAAGTGAAGGATTTCTTCCCCCGCACCAGGCCTTTCGTTGTTATGTACTCTTGTTTGTTGGAAATTTTCAAACACTGCAAAACCCTAGGATGCAAAGTGACAGTTATCTCACAAACCAGTTAACATTTTATGTATATCCTGACAGGTATTATACGCGTGTAATTTACATGAAACATGCACTGTTCTGTAGCTCACGAGGTTTTAGTGTGTACATGTGTGTAATCATTCCCAATCAAGATACAAAACACCATGCCCAAAGGTCCCAATTTATTCCCAGTCTTTTATTCTATAACTGAGCAAGGTAACCAATCAAATATCACCATACCTTTAACCCCTATCAAATAAATGGAATATGCAATGTGTAAGTTTTAATATGGTCTGACATTTTTGAGATTCTTCCATGTTATTACATGAAGCAAAGTTTTATTCTTTTTTAGTGGTTTGAAGTTGCTGAACTCCCAACTAGGTTTTTTCTTTCCTATAAGATATAGATGGGAATTTATCACCCATTATTGTCAAGCCTGATATTTTCAAGTTTTACAAATTAGATTATATTTATTTTTGTTCGTTTTTTATTGAAGTATAGAATGCAGTTAAGGCAGCTATCTTGGGTGTAGTGTTAATGACCAAGGTGGCCTTAACATTTCCATCAGTTTGACCAAATTTCAAAATTTTCTTCCTGATTTGTCCTTTGACTTTCTTAGTTTTAGATCATTTACATCTGAAAATCTGTAATTTTAATTTTCCCATGTCTTCTTGCTTCTGTATTGTTTGTAAACAGAAAAAGTTTTACTTTTTATTGCTCGAGAGTATCTTCCGTGATGTTTGTGTCATAGAAAGCTTGGGAAAACTCCCTTGAGAGTAGATATGTTTACAGAATGACGGAGACTCGGGAGCACAGCTAGGTAGGGTTACTAGTAGCCTGTTAATATGGGGGCAATCTGACTTCTGCCCTGAAACTGCTGTGTGCACAAGATCGGACGGGGCGCATGTCTGTATTACCCCCAGGGGAGAGGAGAGGCAAAGGACACGGATATCATCCTGTATACGATGCTGCTTGCTGAGCCAAGAATAATAAAGTTCTTTGCATGGTAGCACCTCTGTCCTCTGCAGCGTTTATGAAACTATAAGATATTTTATCTGGTAAGTAGAGAACAGTCTGAAGTCCTTTGACAGCTCATTTGGAGGTTCTAGCAGGAGGGCGCAGCTACTCATATGCCTCTGATGGAGGAACAGTCCTCTTCTGTTGGGAGTGGTTATCGTCTTCGATGGAGCGCAAAGCTTTGGGTGGGATGCACATGGATCCTTGAGGGAAGAAGGGGACACCCGCCTGGCCAGCCAGATCAGCCGAATCAACCCTGGCAATCAATGGGGTGACAAATGTCGCAGCCAGATCATCTCACATCCAATCTCAAATCCTTTGAACTTCATGGTGGTGACTTTCAGTTGGAGCCCTTAGTTACTGATTAATGTGAAATCACACACACACACACACACACACACACACACACACACACACACACAGAGGTTCTCACTACACAGTTTAGACAGGTAGTAATTCTCCTGTCTCAGGCTCCCCAGGGCTGGGATGACAGGCGTGCACCACCACACTTGGTTCGGGGGCAGTACAGCACAGGGTATCAGGAATCGAGCTGAGATTCTTACATTTGCCAGGCAGGAGCTTATGCTGCCAAACTATCTTCCTAGCTTGATTTGAAATTAAATGTCATCTTGCCATTTGCTTTCATTTTCACATCAGTTCTTTTCTATCTTCATTTGGAGAGATTTTTAACGCTATTCCACCTGAACTCTTTCTTGAACCTCTTCCTTACATTTCTTTATGGTTCTCTTTTGTTTATTTATAATATATATCTTTAAGATAGTCAAATGAAACATCAAGTGTCTTATATAAAATACACAAAACTTTCAATACCTGTATTGCCTTCTCCCACTCCTTATTGTTGTCATACATTTTTTCTCCTTTCCTGCAAGTTATAAATCCTACTATACCTTAGTTTTATTCAAACCAATTTTTAAAAAAATTTAAAAAAAGGTTTTTGTATTCTTTTACAGATTTCATTCCCAGAGCTTTTTATTGTTTTGCATAGATCGAAAAATCTCTCATTTTCTTTCCCCTAAAGAACTTCCCCCTCCTGGCCTGCTAGTGATGAATTAGTTAGGCTTTTGTGTTGTGAAAAAGATAATCACTAGTTTTTGCTTTCCGTTTTGAAGGAATTCTGCTTTGTATGAAATCTAAGGTAACCAAAAGCTTTAACTGTATCTTGTCAATTCTTTGAAGCCGTCTTTCTAGTGCTGTCTGGTCTGCCTCACTTCTGGTGCAGTTTGTCCTGTCTTTGCCTCTGTTTCTCAGCCTCTACTGAGACGCAACACTCCCATGTCTTTTTTTTTTTTAATTTCCAGTGTTTTTAAGAAATTTTATTATGAGGTCATTTGAAGAAGGCTGGCTTTACCTTTGCTTCCTGTCATTGAAGTCTGCAGGTAGGTGGGTTATTTTTCATTGAAACTGGAGAAGTTTTAGAGATGGGATTTTCACTGCCACCTCACTGCTTAAGACATAGTAGAATGTGCTTGGTCCTGTACAGGCTGTGGTTTTAAGAGCCAGGGAGGTTCTGCTCATTGTCTCAGTCTTTTTCCACTTAGACTCTTTCTATGGCTGTGTCTTCTATCTTTAGTTTTAATATTTTGTGCTTGTAATCTTTTAATTTCCTGTAGTGCATTTTTCGTATCAGTTATCTTTGTTTTCTAAGGCCCATTTAATTTTTAATAGCTGTCAGTCTCCTCTTTGTGTTCATATTTTTCATTATTGAGCAGTTAGCATACTTATTATTTCTAGCTCCACCCTATCTTTCCAATTTTTATATTTCTATGAATTGACTTTCCCTTGTTTCATGCTTTGGCAACTGGACACAGCAATTTTTCTTCGATATAAGCCCTCGTGCATGCTACATGCCTGGACTTTGTAATCTTCCTCTAAAGTGTTGGCCTTGACGCTGGTGGGCCTCTTACTTGTGGGTAAATCTGATTTCAGTAGTCTCCCCTTGTTCCCGGTTTCACTTATCACAGTTTTTGATATCCATGCTCAATCCTGGGTAAGGGAAATGAAACCATGCTCTAAAATATTTACACCTGCCTTAACTCTCTCACAAGAGCAAAGAAGACTGTACTTTATACTATTTTTACAGTATATTCTATTTATGAATAGCTTTTGTTGTTAAACTCTTTGGTAATTTATAAATTAAACTTTATCCTGTGAAAAATGTGTATAAAGAGGCGTAGCTTGTATTCAGTATTAAATGTAGCCCTGGCATCTACTGCGGGGATTGGGAATGTGTTGCTGGTGTATGGTGGAAGACTCCTGTATGTCCAAGTTATAAGCTTCCTTAGGCTGGCCTTAGAGTAGTCATTGACTGCTAGGACAAGTCCTGTGATGTGTCCAGTTAATGCCACGTAAGTAAATGTGTCTCTGCATGCTGTTGTGTCCATACTTTAATATCTGTTTGTGTGAGGTCTGAGTGCAGGAGATTGGCCAGGTCACAACCAGCCAGTCCTTCACTCGCTGGCCTTGTGCAGGGAGCAAACAAGTTCGGCCTCGTCTATGCAAGCCATACACCGCAGCTTAGCTTTCAGCAAGGGCGAACAGTATGAGGCTCAGTATCATTCTTTGCATAGTCTTCCCTCGCTGTAACTCTTCCACACAACTTCCAGCTAAATGAGAGGTCTCCAGTTCTTTTCTCTGCTCCACAGTTCCACCTTAACTCAGGAAAATCATCGTGTTCTGCTAAGAATCCCTTTGGCTCATGATATAGAATGGTCCCCCAGGCTGTAAATGAGGTCGTCGTGGGCCTCATAGCTCGTATTCCTCTTACCTCAAAGACCACAAATATA
>NW_004524735.1:2796934-2807370 GCF_000260255.1 Octodon degus | reverse complement strand
GGATTACAAGTGTGAGCCACCACACCCAGTCTCAATTGCCATCTCAGTGTGCCCCAGGAGTGGGGCCAGCATGGCAGGCCCGGGGATTGAACCCCTGGCCCCTGTGTCTGCTTGCAGGAGCTTTAATCTGCTGAGCTATTTGGCCAGCCCTCCCAATTCTTTTTAAAAAGTATGCATTCGTTTTCTAAAAGTGATTATCTTTAATACTTTGTTTCATCTGTTTATTTAGAGGGGGCTATATTCTTGGTACTTTCACTGTTTTTGGTAGCAGAATTCCCTTAATGTCACTTTACATTTCATATGGGAGACAACCAATCACTCACCAAATACACTGCATTAATACAGCGGTTGGTAGTTCTTTAATTTAAAAGACAATCGTGATGATCCCATTTGCAACTTGGAAATTACTTTTAAAATTAAGCGTTTTGTAGAAAGACATAATTTTATACATAAACTTAAAATTTCAATTCAGTATTCAATTTTTACCATAATAAAAATTATACACTACGCCTTCTTTGTAATATGGACAAGTAACCTAATTTTTCATTGTATGAAATTTCTCTTGTAGGACTGTTTAAGAACTTTTAAAAGTTCTAACTACAAGTTAACATGAATAGTACAATAGAAATCTATTTCTCTTATTAAATCACCAATCTTAACATCGAAACAAGTCAATTGTAAAAATGTAAACATGAGTAACTTATTATTTTGAAAAGCCTGAGCTTCTAAACAGTCTCAGGTTTACCACAGAAAAGAAAGAGGTGGTGAAGCGTGACATTTAGTAAAACTTGAGAGCCCTTAGCTTGGTTGTCAAATGCTCGCACTGTGTTTATTTTGCGGCAATGGTGGATGGTTCCTCAGTGAAGTCAAACCATGAAATGCCGCTCGATGTTAAAACTCCACGTGTTTTGGTGTGGAACATGGTTTCTTCCATATAGACAACCAGCCTCATCAAGATGGCCACTAGAAAAAAATTCAAAGACACAAAAGAAATTCAAGTATATAGAAATTGAAATTGCAGTATATAGAAAAAGGTCACACAAGTATAAATTATTAAGATGAAGCCTTTTTATGCAAATAGTATTGCATGTAGCGATCTTCATAGCTACCATTGTTTTACTTATTAGCACATGCTTGCAGTACGTCATGCCTACTTTCAGTGTGGAACTATGGTACACGTATGAACACATCTTCTCTTCTCCATCTCCTTCCTCCCTTCCCCTCTCTCCCCAAGTCTCAGTCCCTCATCCACTTTATTGTCCTCAGCTCCTTGTTTCCTTTTATCTGTCTTTCATTTTACTCTTTACATTTTTTATACTTTGGATTTCACATGCAGAAACCAGATGGTATTTAAGTTTGTGCATATGATTGATTTCACTTAAAATTATGTTTTCAAAAGACATGCATTTTCCTACAAGTGACTCAAGTTTTTCTTTATAGTAGAGTAGTACTCTACTGTGTATAAACACCCCATTTTCTTTAGCCAGTTGTCTGCCAATAGCCGTTAGGGTGCTTCTAAGATTTCGCTGTTATGAATTTTGCTAGATAAACTTGGGTGTACTTGTATCTCGGTAATAGGACATCATTCCCTCCTTTGTGAAAAAACCTAGCAGGGGAATAGCTAAATGGAACTTCAAGTTTTGGTTTGTTGAGTCATCTATTCTCTTTTCTGTCACCGCTGTGACCAGTCTCTATTCCCCCCAGCGATGTAGGGTCTTCCTTTATCAGCCCAGCCTCACCAACACTAGCTATTATTTGATTCCTTGGTGATGGCTCTTCTTTCTGCAGGGAGAGGGAATCACAGTGTGGTTGTACTTTTCATTTTGCAAATGGGCAGGGGTGTAGAGCACTGTTTTCATGTGTTTATGAAGCCTCTGAGTTTCTTCTGAGAGATACTATTATAAATTTAAGTCATTTTCGGACACAAGCCAGAAAATATTTCGATCAAATAAGTCCTATGGGAACATGGGTGTGCTAAAGAATAAAAAAAAAGTTCTGTGTAAATCAGACTGCAAACGCTGAAAGGGATAATTCTTAGAAAGCCAGTTCAAGAAAAGGTCGAAGTTATTTCCAACCATAATGAATGTAACATAAACGGTAAGCACAGTGATTTTCTTCACCTATCTATTAAAAGTCATAAAGCCTTGACATGACTCAGAATGAAATGAGCAACAGGGACAGATTAAGCAACATGCAAAGGTTACACATATCTGTTTGGGAAGGATTTAATTCTAAGATTTCAAGATACTTTCAATATCTGTATTATGTGCAATTAACAATTTATCAGGAATATACTGTTGTGATGCGGCCTAAACACAGAAAGTCAAACATATTCTTTTCAAATTTCCTTTCACAACTTGATCTTATAGTAATATTCTAAGTCTTCTCTGCCACCAGGCACAATCCGCTTATTGATACCTTATAAACAGAAGCCTGGATTTTCATCTTAAATAAATTGTATTCTTAAGTTACTGTATCTTTTTCTGAAGATACCAACTTAAGCAGAAAAGCACAAGAAGAGGATATTCATAATGACGATGCTCCTAATCAACTTCCAGAAGTTATAAAGGAAGAAAAGAAAGGGAAGAAAGAGCAGTACGGTTTCTAACAGTGTTATTCAGCTTGTTCTGGATTCTGGTGCAGGTCCCACTTTCATTGTGAATAAATGAGAAATGATAAGTAAGCATTAGTAAAATTTGGTAGTGCTAGGATATGTGGATTTCATTTTACAAAATTATCCACCCACAGTGGCTTTAAGATGAAAACAAAACAATCAAGTGTAGTTGATTGGCCTTTGACCCCATTTAAGAAGCCCTGGGATTGACCTATTCGAAATTTAAGGAAGATAAAAGCCTTAATGGTATTAATTTATATGTCTTACAATTAGGCATCAATCCATAGCACTCTTACATGAAGGTCCTTCATGTAATTAAGGACAGCTATTATTTCCCTCTAATTTCTTCAACTAATATTTCAACTATTATTTCCTTTAATTTTATTTTTTATTTTTGGCTGTACCGGAGACTGAACTCAGGACCCTGCACTTGCCAGGCAAGCACTTATTCTACTGAGCTATCTCCTCAACCCTCCTTTAATTTTCTGTGGGGTAAGAATCTAGATTCTTTATTCTTCTTTCAGTCTACTTGTGACCATAGTCAGATAAAAGCCAGGAAACCTTTTTATCAAATAAATCCTACTATACGTGGATATGATGTGGAAAATTCACTGTGAATCAGAATACAAACACTGTATGAAAGAACAATTTCCAGAAAGCCAGGGTAGTTCTAGAAGAAATGTAAGCGTGATCCTAAGATTGGCTGAAAAAGGTCAGGGGTTACAAGTAGACTGAAAGAGGAATAAAGAATCTAGATTCTTACCCCACAGAAAATTGAAGGAGGGTTGGGGAGATAGCTCAGTAGAATAAGTGCTTGCCTGGCAAGTGCAGGGTCCTGAGTTCAGTCTCCAGTACAGCCAAAAAATAAATAAATAAATAAATAAAATTAAAGGAAATAATAGTTGAAATATTAGTTGAAGAAATTAGAGGGAAATAATAGCTGTCCTTAATTACATGAAGGACCTTCATGTAAGAGTGCTATGGATTGATGCCTAATTGTAAGACATATAAATTAATACCATTAAGGTTCCTGGACACAGCATCATGTGAGAATATTAAATCCTTGACAACTCTGGAACAAATTGGGATTGTTGTAGTTTCTTGATATTTCAAGTATTGAACCTTAAGCCAAATAAGTATTTGTCAGGATATTTTGTAATTTATCTTTCCAATAATATGCAAAAGGTTGAAGTGAATAAACTTGGACAGAACATGAACACGGCAGCTACAATAACTGCAGTGCAACAAAACAGGGTTTCAAAGATCACCTTGTTTTTCATTAAATCACACACGACCTCTAGGGAAGGGCAGAGAAGAAGATTTAAATAATAAAGACTTGCGTACAAGAGTTAAGATAGCTTCTCCAACTGGAATTACGTTTCTCAGGGGAACAGAAGGAAAATAAAATTTAGAGTGCAGGCTGCTTTGTCCAAAATGAGGTTGTCAGTCACATTAGGGAGCTGCTCACTGCAGCGACAGTGCTGCGCTTACCAGGAGCCCCGGTTCGGGAGTGGGAGCTGGTTTCATGAACTGCTTGCTTAATTTCCTCTTCTGTTTCCTTAGATTACGCAGGTAAAGAATGCGCCTATCTGCGGACTGTGAGAATTACAGAAAGAAAACCAGATCACATTCTTTATAACATATACATAAAACACACAGCTCATATTTTTTGTTTAGTATCAATAAGAGATGACACAATTGACACTTAATTTTTATAAATGATGGAAGAAAAATCCCTTTCCATGGAATGTGTGAGCTACAGATTAAACAAGTACAAACAAAAGTTGCCTCCAATTGGAGCACATAGGGGGCTGAGGCAGGAGGGTCATGACGAATTGGAGGCCAGCCTGGACGCCAGAGTGAGTTCAAGGCCAGCCTGAACTGCAGAGCAGTACTGTGTTTTCAAAATTCAAAACAAGCACAACAGCCCCCAAAGCCCCATAAAACAGAGTATCAGCAAAGTCTTCATGAAGACTCGTCCTTAGTCCTGCTGCCACACTGTGCATAAACCCAGGTTCATGGACCTGTGTGCTTAATTTCATTTTGCATGTGATATTATTTAAATCACCAAAGAGATTTTCTTTATAGAATAAAAGAAAACATATAATTATTTATCCCTGTTAAATGTTGCATTTCATACATGGCTTTTTATGTCTGCCTTGTTTGGCGTCTACAAGTAATAGGAGACTTGGACAATTAACTTAGAATGCTTTGAAGGTCATAAAACGATATAAGAAAGAGAGTACAGCGGCTCATGCCTATAAGCATGCTGCAAGTTCAAAGCCAGCCTGAACTGCGTAGCAAGACTCTGAATCTAAGCAAATAAGAACATTAAATCTGAGAACCCTTTTATTTACTGCCACCAACTGTGTAAATTAGTACAAGTTGTTAAAAAGGAATGTGACACTATCTTTAAAACAATGAAAATTTTGATGTCCTTATATTCTAGATTACATCCTGCCTAAATAATCTCATGATCCTCTTGTACATGGGGGAAAATATACTAGGTGCTCACAGTAGCGCTACTAATCGCAGGAAACTGTGGTACTGACCCAGTGCTTATAGGAAAGAGAGAAGATTAGTGAGCCATGACATGTTCTATGACATTAAAAAGCAGCAAAATTAAGGACTCATAAGTGTACACAGCAATGTAGACTAACTCCGCAAAACAATATTGAGAAGAAAGAGTAAAACGTGCACTGCATTTTGTTTCTTATAAATTTAAAAGCAACCAAAAGTCAAAATTACACATACAGAGGAACACAGGTAACAAAGCTATTAAAAGGAAGAGATGGGGGCTGGGGAGATGGCTCAGTGGAATAAGCACTTGCCTGGCAAGCGCAAGGGCCTGAGTTCAATTCCCGGTTCCACCAAAATAAATAAAAATAAAATGGAAGAGATGGATAAAAATAAAATTCAGGATAGTAGTTGTTACCTGTAAAACAGATTGAAGGAAGGAAAACATTTAGTCTTTAGGCAGGTTCAAGTATATTAGAATGGCTTTATTCTTAAAGTGGAAATGTATTGTTTTACTGTATTTACAGGTTATAATACCATACATGCACGTACGTATTTGTGAATGTATCAAATGTCACATTTAAGGTGACAATATGAGCCATTTCACTTGCTCTAATTAAGACCCACTCCAGTAGCCCTGTCAAGATCCCAGAGTTTCAAGACAGACATCAAGCAAATGTCTAATTAATAGCAGCGCTCAGGGTTGGGGACAGCTCAGTGCCTGCCTGGCCTGTGCAAGGTCCTGAGTTTGATTTTTTGGTACAGAGAACAAGAACAAAAGCAATGTGCTACCAAAAGGGGCCACGACACAGAGAGGAGGAAGCCAAAAGTGCAGTGTGGAAACAAGCAGACTTTATTTAAATGTCACCTAAGGGCAGGGGTGATGGCTCAGTAGAATAAGTATTTGCCTGGCAAGCACGAGGGCCAGAGTTCAATCCCCAGTACCATAAATAAATAAATAAATTAATAAATAAATTAATAAATTAATATTACCTGTCTGGCATTGACTTCTGAAGGATGAGGACGTCTTGGTCCTTCCTGTGTGAGGCAACAGCAAAATGTACAGGTAAACACACCAAAGCGTGGCCACAGCAGAGGAATAAAATGGTTCTAAGGAGAGGCTTACGCTACCCTTTTACTCAAGTAATGCATGAACACTATGTCAACTAGGAGAAGCAGGAGAACAATAAGAACAATCTAAGGTACAGTGGAACCTGGACAATGGAGACAGTACAATGAGAAAAAAGAGCCAGCTCTGAATTCAACTACAGGGTACAGATAGAGCACTGAGATCTCTTCCAAGGCGAAGGATGTACAACAATTTCATTTTAGAAATCGCATTCTTGCTGGTGTTTGTGGTGGTGCCCTGCCTTTAGCGGGGAGAGGGGGCAGCCTTCAATCTATCTTCCAAATCTTGGGAAATCTGGGGTGACCAGAGTAAAGAGGCTCAAGGAGCTTGACTATCAATTTTTGAGGATCTCATTTCTTACTCTAATTTTTAAACTATCCTTTAAACACCCAGCACCCATTTTAATCCAGCTTTTTAGCATGGAGACCCCAAAATAATCTCTGGCACCTCAGGGTTAGGAATTAGGGCTGGAAGTGGGGTGAGGTATGTGGGGAAACTCACAGGGTAGACTTGGGCGGGCTCATCGTCCTGGACTCTCAGACACATGGTGCCCAGCGCAGCGCCCTGGGGCGCCTCCTGCCTGTGTGGGGCCTGGAGAGCCTGGCCCCTCCTGGTCACGCAGCCCCACCCTGCCTGTTGATGTCACTGTCACAATCCTCATTGTCTCCTGGGGGTGGGGGGCACCCTGTGTTCCAAACTTGGAATGCAGTGCCCTGCCTTATGCCTGGAGTGCGTGCTTTGTGAATGTCACGTTGCCATATTCGCCCATTGCTTGTTCCTCTTGCTCAGAAAACTGCCCATCTCACGTCTTGCCCTGTCCTCATCTCTGTTCTCCACGGAGCCCAGCACAGAGACTGCACTTGGTCATGCTAGTCTGACTGTGACCGACATTCTCAGTTCTGCCACTCTGTCACCTGGGCTTCCGGCTAAGCCAGCCTCTCCGTCTATCTATTCCAGGCTGCTGGGTGGAGCAGGTGCTTGAAGGGGATTTTTGGAGCTGTCAGCAGTTGTCATTCAATAATCGGAGGCTGCAGCAGTCATACCAAGATAAATCAGGAATTAAGAGTCCTAACCATACCCTCACACTGTGACCCAGATAATCCTGCTTTTATTATTTTTACATCAGTCCAGTATATCAATAGTACTGAAAAACAAGAAAAAAAACACCATTAAGAACAGTTTTTATAGTTCAGTTTACACTGACCACCAGTCAGATGGGTTTTGTATTTATGTAAAATGAAATGAATGCTGGCAGTGAGTCCCCCATTGGACTCCTAACTCCGAAATGATGCCTGGGTCCCCACCACCGCTTGTTACTCCTTTATGCTGTGTGTGCTCTTTTCTGCTCCGTGCAGCAGTCCCTGCAGACTGTCTTGCCTGGGTGAAACCTCAGAAGCTCCGACTCTCACTCTCTTCTAGAACCGGGACGAGGCTTCACGCACTGCCGCTGAGCTGCGTAGATCGAGCTCAGCGTGCTGAGCCGCGTTCGATAAAGTTCTACATACTCACTGATCAGCTCCCCAGACAACCACCAGGAGTAAGTGGATGATTATCATTCAAGCGAGGCACTGCGGTGTTCAGCGACTTTCCCACATGCACTTAGCAAGGAGCAAACAAGGTCTGACTCTTGGGCGTGTGCTCCTAAGACACAGGCCCGCGCTACAAAGACACAGGTCTGTGCTACCAACTGTTCTGGAACTCCCAACTAGAACTCCCGCAGTCCCTTACTCTCCATTAGCCTCTTGTAAGGTTTTGCCGTGGGACCCCAGGGAGAAGTGGCAGCAGGAGTGAGGAAAAGATAGACAAGACAAGAGCTTGGTTCAGGTGGAGGTCTGTTTGCCTGACTGGCAAAGGACCCCAAGAACAATTGTAGGAGTATTTATTTATACTGTTGCAAAGTTAGTATCACATGACACAAGGTCGCCTAGTGACTAATGACTGAAATTGTCCAGGCAGGATGCTTTTCTCAAGGCTGAGGCAGCTTGACTGCTTTAGGCCCTGAGGCCCTGTCCTGCCCTCCCACATGTGACCAATTTTCAGTCTCAGTGGCTCCCAACATATCCCCCATTTTTGTTTTGTTCTATGAGTGATGGGTGTTCCTTTGCAGTTGGAGAAGCTGTGTTTGGAGGGCTGTTTAAGACCTTTTCATTCTTGATGCCAGTCCAAGGATTTTGGTACTGTATACAACAGTTTAACCCTATATAGTCCAATAGTCTATAACAGTAGTGAATTATCAGTACAGCTGGCAATTGTCTGAAGTCCTTAGTGATTTGAGCTATCATATTATACATCATATTATTATATCATTGCTTTTATAGCTAGCATATTATTACATCATCGTTTTTTTATATCTCATGGTTGCACTTTTCTGCTGATTGGTTAAGACCAAATTAAAGAAAGACCTGCACGGGCTGGTGAGATGGCTCAGTGGTCTAAAGAAAGACCTGCATAAATAAAAAATTAACTTCTTGCTGTCTATAAGGTCAGTTAAATCTCCTGAGGATTTACCTTGGAACCATGCACAGCACCTGTTAGGTCTTCTGTCAGTGTCAGCCATCTGGATGAGTCATGGAAATTGCTTGATCAGTTTGTTCTCTGGGAAAGCCTGAGAGATTTTATCTCTCTAGGTGACTCTCCTTAGGCACACTCGACATTGTTGAATCATCCTTGAATCATCGTGGTCCCATAATCTCCTTGGCCAGAAAATCAGGGACTCCACTGAGTTATAGGATGTCACAGCAGAGGTTTTCCTATGTTCTGCATCCTCATTGGCCTCAGAGGGATAGGGCTAAAATATTGGCTATCCACTTTGCACATCTCTCATTCTAATATTTGGTCTCCACACAGCCACAGAGAAGCTTAGTGACATTACCCTGTAATGGAGGCAGTAAGCTTAACGTTACTTTCTCAATATCAAGCACCTTAGATATGAAATGGAACTATTAAAAAAAAGAGGGCTGGGGAGATAGCTCAGTAGAATAAGCACTTGCCTGGCAAACACAAGGTCCTGAGTTCAAAGCCTGTATCACACACACACACACACAAAAGAAAGAAAGAAAGAAAGAAAGAAAGAAAGAAAGAAAGAAAGAAAGGAAAATTGAACTATTATTTTCTTCCAGCAATGGATATTCCAATATTTAAATCCCAATAACAATTACATATTTTTTACACAAATGTAAAAATCTAAACCACATATAACGTTGCAGCATGGCAGTCATGATGATAGTTTGTGACATACTTTAATTTAGATTCTGACAAAACGGAGCCCATTTAATGAATCATCTCCAATAATCAAACACTTTTGCCTAACTTGTCCTTCCTTTTGTTTTTTGACAGATCTGGGGATTGAACTCAGGTGCTTGTGCTTGCCAGGCAAGCACTTAGTCTACTGAGCTATCTCCCCAGCCCCTAACTTGCCATTCTTTAATGGGATATACATTACAACTTTTTGTTAAAGGTAGAGGTCTGAATCTAAAAGAAGTCTTTTCAAAATAAAAAATCTTTGTTTTATATTTTGGAAAACTTGTACATCTGGAATCATGAATACATTTAACACAACATGAGATAAACAATAATGACTTGCCATGCACATGTGAAAACCTTTCCTTCTTAATTTATTTTTATACCAAGATCATCTTCTATGAGAAAATCTTCTTCTAATTTTTTTCTGAAAAACATTATCATTTAACCTATGACCAAATTATTGGAGGTGTCTCCCAAGAGACTTTGGAGATTATTGGGGGCTCCTTATTAATGAACAAAGATTAGATAATCCTCTATACACCAGTTGGAGCCCTGTCTGATAATCTCTCTCCACTGTTATGAAATTTTGCTAATTATCTTAAAATTTTTAATGACCTGTGAACAAGCCAATTTTGTTATCACTTAGACCAGCTGGTAACTCAGGAAAAAGCAAGCTTTTAACCTCAAATAAAAAGAGGAACAGATATTCATGGGATGACATACAGACACATAAGCAAGTATACAGAACTCACAAACTTCTTTACAAAATCAGAGTGCTCTTAAATATATTCTTTTTTTCCAAAGTTTTATTGATAAACAGATAGCAATGAGACAGTTTCAAATCAAATCAGAAGTACAGTTTCAACAAATAATACACTGCATATATTCTTCTTAGTGGTTAATTGCTGTACAAGATGCAGACTTGTGATCCTA
>NW_004524735.1:2777771-2778870 GCF_000260255.1 Octodon degus | reverse complement strand
GTTTTGTCTACTTCTGTACAGTTTTAGTCAAGTAGACAAAACTCCTTGGTAATATCTGATTGCATGTGATCTCTTTCTGTCTGAGTTGAAATACTTTAAGTTCCCATCATCCTGCATTTTAGTCATTGGAGAGAAGTGCGGGGAACCTGCTCTCCAGGGCTGTTTAGTGATGTTCTAACTTTGGAGATCAGGTTTCCAGAGTCCATGGTTCTTTCTCCATCCCCAAAGACAGAGGTGCGTTCAGGAGTACAGGCTTCTGTCTTAAGGAGTTTCTCACAGGGAGTGAACAACACAACGCAGGCTTTTCTTGCTAGTGGAGATCAGTTTTCATAGTCAAATTGAAAGAGTCCCTCCTCACTAAAGACGACCTGCAGAGAGAGAGAGGAAAATGTTGCTCATGCCTAATTTCTGTCTGTGAAAATCTCCAAAAGTAGAGATGCTTTCCTACCCACTTCTGGCGATGACAGGAACCTAAAGATGAAGTCCTGGAGACTTGCTTTCCTGGAGTTGTAACTAACTCCTTCCTAAGAAAAACAGTCCTGTGTCTTCAGCACTCTAAAGTGGATTTTTAGGCAACCATCAGAACAATTGTAAGAAGAACGATTACCCAGCACAGCTTCTAATTGTTGAATTGTGCTAATCTGGGCAAGGCGCACTGCAAGAGGCTAAGTAGCAGACGCCCTTTTACTGGGTACTGGCTATTTCCAGGAACTGTGTATTGAACAAACCTCACTGTTAGGTGTAACTGGGCCAGAGAGCTTAACATTGCTACTCTATCTGACTGTCAAGCTCCTTGAGACATAAAATACAAACTTTCTTTTCTTTTTCTTTTTTTATGTATTTAATACAGGGTCTGCAGGGTCTCACTGCACAGATCAGACTCAGGTGATCCTCCTGTTTTCAGCCTCCCAAGTGCTGGGATTACAGGTGTGTGCCACCACACCCAGTCTCATTCTCTGTCTCAGTGAGCCCCAGGGGCAGGGCCGGCACAGCACACCTGGGATAGAGCCCTGGTCCCTGTGTCTGCCTAAGCAGGCCCTCTCATCTGCTGAGTTATCTGGCTGGTCCTTAAACATTATTTTTAACAACCATGGATGTT
>NW_004524735.1:2774489-2776859 GCF_000260255.1 Octodon degus | reverse complement strand
GCCACCACACCCAGTCTTAGTCACCACCTCAGCACGGCCCAGGAGCAGGGCCAGCAGGACACGCTGGGGATTGAACCCTGGGTGCTGTACTCTGCCAAAGTCAGCACTTTAGTCTGCTGAGCATTACATAAGTTTTTGTTATTATTACTGACTGGTGACCTCATGCTGGCTTGACACAAACCTCCTATCATAATTAATTGGAGCACAAAAGAAAGGTAAATGGTTGAATCTGAAAGAAAAGCTTTAGCACCATGAACAATCCCAGTTTTATATTTTAGAAGATGGTGTACCTGGAAGACATGAATACATTTAATACAGCATGAAATTAACAATGAATTGGCATAACAATGTGAAAAGCCTTTGTTTCTTAATTTAGTTATCTACCAAGAGCATTTTTGTGAGCAAACCTTATTAAATTGTTTCTAGAAAACTGAACCTTTTGCTGATGAGTAATTTCTTGGGGGTGTCTCCATAGGTCATGGAGATTTGAGGGGTTTCCCTTTAAAGAACAAGGAGTGGACAATTATCCAGGCAGCTGGTTCCTTATTCATCAATTTGTGTCCATTTGCCAGAGAGGACTTAGGGTGTAACCCTCAGGGATTCACCCCATGAGGTGTGAGGGAGGATGTCTTACACATGCGGAGCACTGTTTAGCTGTTTGTCAAGCGTGCTGTTGAGTGCAAAGGAACTGCTCAATGCAGAAGGACTTTGCTGGAAGGTGGGATGGGAGGCAGAAGCCAGCGGAACGGTGTCCGAGGGAGTAGCGGT
The DNA here is from genome assembly GCF_000260255.1 of Octodon degus. Taxonomy (NCBI): domain Eukaryota; kingdom Metazoa; phylum Chordata; class Mammalia; order Rodentia; family Octodontidae; genus Octodon; species Octodon degus. Next base: position 2,776,091 of record NW_004524735.1, on the reverse strand, counting down.
GGCAGCAGCCAGTAGTAGTCTGCTTAGAGCAGCATGTCCCGTAATGCAAGGCCCCCGCAGTTGGGAATGGGAATGCAAATGACCCATAAAATGGGACATGGCGTGGCCAAATGGAAGCTAGAGAAAGTAAAGGAGATTAAAAAAAAGTCCCTAGTTAGTGGGGAGGGGTGTGTGTGGCAGCTTCAGTGTGGTACGTCAAACCCAAGCATGAGCACTGTCTGAGAAGAGGTTAATTGGAGGGGATGAATGGCCTCATACAGCCCACACAATGCCCTGCAGTTCAGTCTTTTGTGCAAAAGAAAAACCTGTAACTGTTTCCTGTTTCTGGCGCCCTGCGCCTTCACTCACTGCTTCAGCCCCTGGCTGCGGCTCCCCCCCACCGGCCCAGGTCTGTGGGTGAGCTCCCCAGTGGCGGCTCCTCGACCTGAGGGGAGCGCTGTTGGCCCTTGGTCTTGCTGACTGGCAGCGAGGCTTCTGGGGTGGTGACCTGGAGGGGGTCAGGGCCTGCCTCGCTGCCTGGCTGGGCTCCATTTCTGGGTCAGCTTGGCTGGCTCCCGCCTCCCCCAAGGTGCAGTCACAGGCGCCATCGTTTCCCTCACGTTTCCCTTGTCCAGTTTGGGCTGTTGTGGCTCCTACAGCTCCAAGCCAAGTGCAGGCTACAAGGGGCCGTGGCCACGGTGGTGGGTCTGTGGGTAATTGAGGCGTGGCAGGGACATCCTGTGTGAGTCTGCCTAGGGCCAAAGGGTGCGGCCCTCTCTCCGCTCAGCCTGTGTCCCTCCAGCTGCCTGTGTGGGCCCTGATCTACCCACAAATAAAAAGCAAAGTCCCTTCCACAGTAAATAATCTCCAAGACTTACACGTGCCTTAGCTATTTCTTTTCTCTTCCCCACGGCTCCTCCTTTTTCTGATTGAGTAAAGTTAGAGTCTTTAGCCTCTATGGGAGTGAGTGTTGCTTTTTCTGCTTGGGACTTAGTTTTAATATAGAGCTCAGAGCTGAATCCTCTGTGGTCATCTCCTTAGGTGCAGGACTGTGGAGACGCTCCCTGACCCAGGTCCACAAAGGAAAGCTAGCGCGGGAATCCACGCTACAACGAGGATGTGCGTACACACCTGCCGCGCTTGAGCACCCGCGTGCCTCGTGTTCAGCGCTCTCCCTTTTGTTTCTCGTGCCCCTGCTCTGCTCTTCTGGCACTAGAGAGCCTGGTTTTCTTTTTGGCTCCTCTGAGCCCACTTTTCTCTTTGGTCCCACTGAGGCCATTCTTTTCCTTAGCTTCTCTGGTGCCTGTTTTTTCCTTTGGTACTAAGTTCCCAGAGGGTGAGGATGAAAATAAAAAGGCAAGAATCAGAATACTGAAAACTGAAGTCGTATGGAGTCTTCTGACCTGAAGGGAGAAGAAAAAAGGAGGAGAAGGAGGAAGGAGGGCTCCAAAGGCCATAACATTTATTTGTATACTCAGGAGGTTGAGTGTCACGTGAAATTGCTTTGCCTAATACTTATCCATGTGGCTTGACTCAGGCACCCAGTGTCCTGAGGCTGGAACAGCTTATCCCTGTGACTCCCCTCTGGGGCTCTGTGTTCTTGTCTTTTTTTTTTTTTTTTTT
>NW_004524735.1:2766077-2766993 GCF_000260255.1 Octodon degus | reverse complement strand
GGAACTCGGCAGAAAATCCTACTCGGCGGGCAGGGTGGGGGGGCACTGCGGAGTGGTGGGGGGCGGCCTGAGGGGCTGGGAGAGGGTCCGGCCCACGCTGCGCCTGGGCTGGGACTGGTCCCGCCGGCGCAGGGTAGCCTGATGTGTTTTTGATGGTGGTACTTGTGGAAATGTAGAAAGCTTGGGCTTGGTTTACAGGAAAAAAATGCAGGCCCTTTACATGCAAAGGTCATGGCTCACCTTATAAGTGACAAGATGGCCCGTGGTATAGAAGAGTGGGCCCCTAATAATTTTTTTCTATTTTTTAGATTGGTGATCTAAGTTTTGCCTAAAACATTCATTGAAATGTTTGAATTTGTTTCTCTCAAGATCAAGTGTCTTAGTTACTTTTTACTCGTTGCTGGGACAAATACTCGACACTCAAAAGGAAGGAAGGAAAGGTTTATTTAGCTCACAGTTACTGGAGGGTTCAGTCCATATTCCGCTGGCTCCAAGGCAAACAACAGCAGTTCATGCAGCAGAAAACAATGAAGAGCAGAGGAGGAGCAGCAGCTGCGGCGGCGTCCATCTAGCCTCTCCCTTCCTTCTGCCCTGACTGCCAAGACCAGCGCTCCACAGTGCAGATTGGAGCTCCAAAGTGGTTCGGCTGCAAAGATCAAGCTCCTCCGAAGACTAAGACTTCTCCACGGAAGCGGGGCAGGAGGGCAGGAAACCAGGTAGGGTGGCTTTCCCGCCTTTCTTAATTCCTGGGCCCTGCCCACCTGCAGGGCTAGCCCCCACGCTGCTGGAGCTGATTCCACCAAGTTGACATGATGTATCAACTAATACATCAAGCTTTAGGGCCAGGGATATAACTTAGTGGCATAAGCACCTGCCTGGCAAGCACAAGGCTGAGAGTTCATTCCAAAAAAGATCA
>NW_004524735.1:2762728-2764712 GCF_000260255.1 Octodon degus | reverse complement strand
AGTTTGAGAACTGACACGTGATTGTATCACATTTCCAATCTAAAGTGGCCTTCAAAGCCACACGTATTTGGAAGGCAATGTGCCTGGATTACAGAGAACTATTAGCTGAGCTGCTGTTAGAGGCGCTGTCCCATTGAAGAGGTGAGCTGCAGGGAGTGTGCTCTAGAAAAAAATAATCTCCTTTCCTAGCAAAACCCTCCCTCTTGCCTCGCATCTGCCATGAGCCGAGCGCACGCCCTCCCCAGATCCATCTGCCACACACAGACTGAATCATTAAACCGTAAGTCAAAATAAACCTCAGGTCCGTTAAGTTGCAAGGACTTGTGAGGCGGCGACTTTGACAGACTACAAATGCATTGAACAGTGAAGTCTTTGTCTCTTTCCTTTGCTGTAACTGCCCAAACATTTCTGTTTGGACCTTCCACACTGACCCTTCAGCCTCCCCACATCTGACTAGTTGCCTAACAGTGAATATAGTTTACTTGAGCTTGTTTTTATCATAATGTAGTTTTGTTATGCCAATTCTATATTTTTATTATTCAGTAAATAATACAATAAATAATACTAAATTTTATTGAAATAATGGAGCCCAGAGGAAGTTGCTATCTTCACTGCTAGAACTGGCACATGGAAGCAGATTACTCCCTCAGTGGTAATGGAAATCGAGTAGAAAAGGCAAGATTTTCAGTGGGAAGCCATTTGGTTTAAATTTTTTTGTGTGTCTGTTCTGTTTTGGAATAAGCAACTTTAAAAACAGCTGCACTGCACCTCCACTGCTTTTTTCTTTTTACATTTTATTTTTGGTGAAACACATTGAAGTTTGCTAAACATACATAGTAATTAAGGAGGGCAAGTGGGCGTGAGGACTGACTGTTTTCACCCAGGTGACAGGGTTGGATGCCACACTTTGTTGACACTTACGTAATAAATATATGATGTGTTCCTTGGTAAGCTATTTCATTTAAAACTACACCGTGGGAAATGGCAACGTGAATATAAAAATTTTATAATTAAATAAAAGAATGAATCTGAAAGAATTTAAGAGGATGAAGTAATTCATGCCTGGCAACATTTATTGTGAATATTCAAGTATATTTAGAAAACCGTGTCACCTACCCCTTACTTTAAAGAATACAAAGGCTTATGTAGATCATAAATGGATAGTGATATGCTATGGTTTAATAGGGAGAAAATATTGGAGGAAATTAGGCTCAGTGGCACAATACAGTAATTATTCGTGTTCCTGTGAGCTTTGCTTCCTCTTGTAGGCTGCCGTGCTATGGGACTAGGCTTTTATTCAAATGAGGGGTCTGGTCCAACCTACTTAATGTTGGGAAGTTGCTATCTGTCATTACCAATACAGCATCCTCACTGCCAGCTGTAAGAGGCTCTTGAGTACATTATCAGAAAAAGACTTCAAAATGCATAATTAAAGACTCTCATTCAATCACATTAAGTTAGATTAGTATGGGTGGATGAATTGATCTTGTGGATTTTAACTGATAGAAATTTTAGTCTTATCTTCAGGTTGAATTTAACCAACACTCTATTATAAGTGACACATTATGGTCCTTTCCGTTGGACTTTTCTATCAAAATATCATGAGTGGCAACTTGAACTTCATGATTGCTTTTACAGGTATCAAGGTAGAAAAGAAATAAGAAACAATAAACATAAAATGTGGCATGCATCCGTGGAAAAGTTAATAAAGAAAGGGTGATGTTTTTGGATCAGATCTGACAAGTGCATGGTATTAACTAAAGTTAGAAAACCCTTTTAACAGCCTTCTGAATATTACATTTCTACGGCACCCACATTACCTGCCCCTCCTTAAGTAGTAATGAAAACAAGAGAAAAACCTGCATGTTCACTGTAAAATACTTCGGCTTGCATTTTTTGGTGTGTGCACTCTGTTTTCGATTAATTACAGACACTACACCGCAGCTCCATTTTCTTTCTCTTCAAGTTTTATTTTTGTTAGTTC
>NW_004524735.1:2760109-2761118 GCF_000260255.1 Octodon degus | reverse complement strand
TTTTTTATTTCTCTCTGTATCATTTAATATATTTAAAAACATGTAAGTCCTGAATGCCTCTAAATCCTCTGCCTTTTGTGTCTTTATTTATTTGCATTAATGTGGATTAAACCCAGCGCCTTCACACTGAGCTCTATCTCAGCTCTTTTTCAAAATCCCCGTCGCTTTCCTCTTGCGACTGGCTGTCTGTATGCTGCTAAGTGGCCCAGGCGGGACTGGAACTTGCAGTCTTCCCGCCTCAGGTTCCCGGAGAGCCGAGCGCGCAGCTGCAAACTGCAAGCCGGCCGTCTGCACCTTCTCTTCTGTTCCTCCCCTAAGCATCTCTAATAGGTATGAAACACTCAGTGAAGAAATCTAGAAACTTCAGACACATTTTCTGACACACTTGAGCAAGGCAAGGAAAAGGAGTGTTAAAATCTTTTTAATCCTACTTCGTGGACCTTTATAAGCTCTTATTTGATGAAGGCCGGACTAAGTGCCTGCTTAGGCAAGCGCAGGGACCGGCTTGGATCCCGGCATCACTTGCTGCGCGGGCCCCACCTCCGCACGCTGAGCTGGGCACTGAGTCCGGCGTGGTGGTGCATGCTTGTAATCCCAGCGCTGGGGAGTCTGAAAACAAGAGGATCACTGTAAGTCCAAGCTGCATAACCAGATCCTGTACCAAACACATTAAAAAAAGTTGGCATGATAAAATATTATTTAATATTCTGTATATTCTCTTGCCAATGCTTATACTTTTACTCACCTTAAAATACTTACAAGCAAATCACTTCATAACTTCCTTTAACCTTTCTTATTAGCAGAAACTCTTTCCAAACATCTCTGCTAAATGAGCTAATCCTAAATATTTACCTATTGAGTGCACTCATTTCTCGTTGGCCACTCCACCCTCTTCATCCCTCGTGGGCTGCTGAGCCATTCCAGTCACTTCCATCTCCTGTCCTCCCCCGCCTCCTGTCCTCCCCTGCCTTTCTGTCATGAGATCAGCTTGATGCATTGTAAATTCAAA
>NW_004524735.1:2754920-2758859 GCF_000260255.1 Octodon degus | reverse complement strand
GCGCACACCTGTAATCCCAACTTTTTGGAGAATCACTACGCGTTCGATTGGTGTAGCGACACCCTGTAGACCATGTAGACTCTTACAAAAAAAGTAATTTTTGTGATAGGCGGGTAACTACTGACACTGACAGGTATGCAGATGTACTCAGGGCTTCATTTAAATTCAGTGAATCGATGTCTCTTTGGTTTGAAATTTTGTGCAGGCCAGCACTGAACCGGGGGTGAAAGCTTCCCTCCTCCAGTCTTGGGCTAAGTCTCCTTGCACTTAGGACTTTGAAGGGTGTGCTGTTTCCTAACACCATCTGCACCACCATTCCCAGCGTGAGTGCATATTGGCCAACAACGCTTGGGACACATTTGAAATAAAGTATGACTACAAATGTTTCCAAGCATATTACGTTCTTGGATAACTAAAATTACCTATTTCAAATTTCATGGTTCTGGGTCTAAGTTTCACTGAATCTCTGATAATATTTACTGAACTATTTTTGAGGATACATTTGGATTTTGGATCAATAAAGCCTGTCTAACTTGGTTTTTGTGCTAGACATCATTCTGTGCTTCAAAGCTATTAACCTTATCCATGAAATAAATGGCGAATGAACTCCTTTTTCCTTGGGACTCATAGCAGCACAATAGACTTACCTGAAGTCTCTTGCAGGAAAGAGGACCAAGCACTTGTAGCCTGTCTATCTTTTGACTTTTACAGCTTCATCTATATTTTGCAACACAAGTAAAAACAGCAAGGCTCAGGCCTCATAACACACAAGGTATGCCGCTCAATATTTTTCATGTTTAAATTTGCTGTGTATTGATCTCTTTTTAAATTTATTTTTGATGGATGCATAAAAATTAAACATTTTTATGTTGGACTCTGTGATATTTTAATTTCTATGTCCCTTGTGTAATGTTCAAATCGGCATTTGTGTACCTATTTACTAAGCATGTGGCATTTCTTTGTATTAAAAACACAAAAGATTCTTTCATTTAGCTTTTTAGAAATATGTAGTGCATTCTCATTCTCTTTAGTAATCTACTGTGTAATAAAACACCAGAACATCTTACTTTTACCTTGATAACTGGTCCTTGTTAATCAATTGATCCCCATGTTTTCCTCATAATAACCTCAGCTTCTTGTACTCAAGTACGAATAATGCTGCGGTAAGTACAAGAATTCAGATGGGTCTTTGACACTGCGATCTCACTTATTTTGGCCATATACCCATGACTGGGATTGCTAAATCATATCATAGTTTTATTTTAAATTTTAAGAGACACTTTTTCATGATGGATATACTATTTTATGTTCCCACTAACCTTGCACATGGGATTCCTTTTCTCCATATTCTACCAATATTTCTTAGCCTTTATTTTGACAATAGTCATTGTAACTAGAATTGTATGGTGTGTCATTGTGGTTTTGATTTGCCTATTTAATGATATCATTGTTTCTGTAATCAAGTTGAGTATCTCATATATTCTGAACATTGAACAGGGCTCAATTGTATGCATTGCAAAAGCATTGTCCCAGTTGGTATGTTGTCTCTGTTGAATCTGGTTTCAGCTTTTAATCTAGTGATTTATCTTTTGTTGTTTCTACTTTTCCACTAATGTCCAAAAAATAATCTTCACTGTTTCCAAAGCCCTAAGGTGTTTCTTCTATATGTTCTGTTGCTAGTTTCATAGTTCCCAGTCTTAAATTTAAGTTTTTGGTCCATTTTGAATTGATTTTTGTATACAATGAAAGATAGGGCTTCAACTTTTGCTGGATAGCAAATCTCAACTGCTCTTGAAGTGTTTTTCAGATCAGTTTTACTCATATGTGCACAAAAATCTATACTGTCTCATTGTTTCCAGCAGTCCAAGGCAGGAGACAGTTATAAAGACAGTCAAAATGGTAACTATTACACAAGCTGCACACATAAAGAGGAATTTAACACTACATGACCTCCATACACTGGGGACATCTAGAGCAAGTAGGTACTTCTTACACGTTGACTTGGAAGGAAATGTGCCCACTACGTATGTTGCACAGAAAGAAAGCATCGCGTACCCTGCAGACGCATCACCATCTAAGATCAAGTGGAGGTACGGGAACGCATGTGAAACATCACTGTGTCCGTCCCCAAAGCATAGTCAGTCATGACAGGATGGATCGTAAGGTTATGTATTGTGATGCTACCTGAAGGAGAACAGGAAACTTCCTTCCTGCATGTTTCATATATTATATTATGGGCCACGTATTCCCATACGCATGTATTTCCCATATTCTTCATGTCCTTTACTTTAAGAAAATAAATGTAATAAGGACACAAAATAAGTCCAGTTAATGCTGACTTTGTCCTATGAAAATAAAAAAGAGGAAGTGAATGGTTGCTGAACAGAGAGGTAGAAGATCTTCATGTCCAGGGCAGGCTGGCAAAATTCAGAATTCTAGCGGGAAAAGAACAGTAATGTACTCACACAGGAAGATCCGGATATATTCACGTACACGGCCTATTCCTCAGAATGGATAACTTGCTCTCTTGTGACTCTCTCAATGAAAAGCTTCAGTCTTCAGAGAAGTCTCTCTGCACCCAAAGTTTTCCGGGAGTGTTTCACAGCCCCACTTCAGTCCTTGTTTGCCCAACCATGGGGCATGCAATGGCTTCTCCTCACAACACACTTTAGTTTTAGGGACCCAGTGGATGTGCAAACCTGCTGCCCTGCGGGAGAAGGCAGTTTCTCCCTGCTAATCCTGCACACAACAGAGCACAGGGGCAGACAATGCTGAAGCGCAGATAGGGCATGACAAGGAGGGAACATTCCCTCAAGAGTGGGAGGAGCAGGCTGAGGGGACAGGAGGAAGGAGAAGAGGAATGGAGTACTCAGGGGGTTGATGGTTGTGCGTTAGCTGAGCTGCCTAGTGAGCCCAAAGGCACATGATGATACTTCTTCTTTTTTTAATATTTATTTACTTATTTATTTATTTGTTACCGGGTCTTGCTATACAGCTTGGCTCAGTGATCCTCCTGTCTGAGCCTCCCCAGTGCTGGAATTACAGGTGAGCACCACTACGCCCAGTTTCAGGGCTGGCACGGCGCGCTTGGGGCTCTGGGACTGGCACAGCTTGTGGCACCAAGGATTGAGCCCGGGCCCCTGAGCTTATCAGATCCAGCCCTCTCAGACTGCTGCGCTATGTCCTCAGTCCTGGCAGTACTTCTTAAAGTGCATATTATTTACTTATATTCTATATATTATTTAGTAAGTACCAAATATTCATAATAAAATATAAATTTATGTGCATAAAGCTTAGAAATAAAACAAAAGATACACATAGTCATTTAGTAAAAGTTATATACAGATGCTATCATACATGGGAAAATGTTGACAATCATTGGCGATTAGTACAAATTATGAGTACAAGGAGCCAGCAGTATAGATTGCAAAATTACTAAAATAAAATTGATAGCATAGGCCACATCCAAAGCAGCGTCTGGTGATGCCATTGAAGAACGGGATCATAGAAAGCAAACCGTTGGTGCTATCCAAACAGAAGACGGAACTGGTGTGCAGAGTCCCCCCACGCAGGTGCTCTGCACGGCCTTCAGCAGCCACATTGCAATGGTGCTGACCCCCTTTGGGAAGATGGGCGCCCTGGTCTCCCTGGAGCCCAGCGACATGGCCAATGACATCAGCAAGCCTGCACTCACCACAAAAGTCCTTCTCGGGCAGGATGAGTCCCTCATCCACGTCTTTGCAAAGAACTTGGTGGCATTTGTGTCTCAAGAAGCTGGAAACAGAGCAGTTCTCCTCGCCACAGCCGCGAAGAGCAAGAGCGCGGAGGGCTTGAAGGCCTTGAAGGAGGTGATCCGAGTGTGGCAGGGCTGGTGACCTGGGGTTGGGCGCACACGCCACTCAGGGAGACCGGCTGGACACAGTCCCTCTGCAGCGTCTC
>NW_004524735.1:2742057-2754495 GCF_000260255.1 Octodon degus | reverse complement strand
GTATTCTAGAAAACAGTTTTCAGAAGAAAAATAAAACATGAGAGTAAAGTATGACTTTTAATTATTCTGTTTGGCATTTGTAAAAGTTTCACATCTGCTAACGATATGAAAGTGTGATTCTGAATCTTAAGTAGTTGAAATATCTTTCTTACAGTTACCCAAAGAGGGCCACAGAAGGCCCGGCTCCATATCCAATGGCTCCAGCACTGCCCTGTTCAGATTTCCTTCTGCACCTGTGTGTGATTTGGGCATGAAGTTGTTTTACATCAATACGTAGCCTCTAGCAGAATTTTTTACTAAAACTATTTGTTTCAGTGATTTAAGCTTTTCTTCCTTTTATTCTCCCCCCCCCCGTATTTAGGACAGGGTCTACAGGGACAAAAGGGTCTCACTACGTAGATTGGAGTCAGAGTGACTCTCCTGTTTCCAGCCTCCCAAGCACTGGGATTACAGGCATGTGCCACTACGCCCAGCCTCAATTGCCATCTCAGCACGCCCCACGGGCAGGGTGGGCATGACACACCTTCTTCCTCTTATTCTTATGCTCATATTCTTTATACCTATATTATTTTTCAAAGAATAACTGTAAATAACCATGGCTAGTCCAATATCTGGGAGCAACATGTCTGCTCCATGCAAACTGCAGTGCTCAGATTATTTTTGATGCATATAACTTTTCTTCTTCAACTCAGCAAAACATTAGTGACTAAAGAGAGTATTAAAATGTAATAATATTCCTTAGTCTGACATTGAAACTAACAGCATAAGGGAAGCTACAGGTATTTTTTCTGTTTAACCGCTTTCTTTCACTAAATACACACACACACACACACACACACACACACGTATGTATTTGCTCATGTTGCCGTTAGATTTTCCCTGCCTCACTCAGTACACTGTGAGCTCTTTCAAGATGGGGACTAAGTGGTTTCATCCTTGTATGTCCAGAATGTAATCAATTTCTGGCATGTATTAGGTATTCTTTTTTTTTGTGGTACTGGGGGTCAAACTGAGGACCTTGTGCTTGCCAGGCAGGTGCTTATGCTGAGCTATATCCCTAGACCCATATTCTGAATATTTTAAGTGAATAAACTGCTACTTTTAAGGTACTTCTATTAATTAACTCAACTGATAAAAAAACAGATTATTCAAAGTAAAGATGCAACTGCTTCCTATTACTAAAGTCCCACTAGCAAAGATACCCAGTCCCGAGGGACTTCTCTGGGCTTCTTAGCCTTACTATTTCCAGCAGCACTTCTGGACTGCTGATCTTCAGTGACGGAGACAACCTGCACCAATCCTTGCACACTTCTCCCTGCTCCCTTCAGGACGAGACTGAGCTCGTCTGCGGCTCTTCCTCTCCGCCTTTCTTCGTGGTAGGCGCTCTTGCTTCTCACATGGTCTGATTACGGGTTTTGTGGGAACTGGTGGAACTTCTGAAAGAGTACATTAATGTCTCTCAGATATGAGATTTTTACAGTAGGAAAGCCCCGTATGTATTTGGAGACCAGCTTTCATCATGTGGCAGTTGGAAAGCCTGAGGAATCACTGTGAGATTCAGTTCAGCTTCTCACAGGGCAGAATTTCAATAAGCAGTAGAAATAGTACAGAGAGAAAGCTGTGTAGCGCAGAAGGGGTTAACCCTCAGCAGACAGATCGTCAGTCACTGTAAGGCCATTTCAATCAGTCAAATGCAGCGCGGCAATTGCTTTCTGTACATTTTACTACTATCGATGTTATTTATCTTAAAAATGAATCACTAATAAAGTTGCCATAGTCAATTTTATGTAAAAATTTATCAAATGCATGTATTGGAGATAAAATGTGGCTCTTGACATACACTCGTTTGTTTTCCAGATCAAATGAGAGAAAGATGCTATAAATTCCCTTAGAGGTTCCCATCCCGTGAGGATTACTTCAACCCATCTTGTTTCATTCACACGGGCAATCGCAAAGTGTGTTCTGTGGGCTTTGTTGTTGACTGAGGAATTTCTGAACTCTGATACATATGATTTAGATGCCTGTCCCAAAGCTCTCTATTTTAGCAGCTATTTCGGCAAGTCAGAAGCATTCCTGGTGATGCAGTCCCAGCGTTCAGCCGAATCTCTGTCCCTTGCAACATTTCTCACCAGGGGCTGCCTCTCTCCAGGGTCCTGAGAGCATCCCCACTCACACAAACGAGGTGCGCATCCGCCTTTGGCTCCCTCTTCTCTGCACGCGGCATTCGTCCTACAACATGCTGCGCTGTGGGCAAGGGCGACGTGATGCCTGACCTCTGTGGACCTGCCCCAGCTCTGCTGCCACCGCCACCGCCTCCCCCTCATGAGATGAGGCGAGGAGGGCGCCGCAGAGCAGAGCCACCATGAGCAACAGCCTTGTAGATTTCTCAGAGGAGCAAACGGGCCCTCTGCAGACTCTGGATTCCAGTTGTAGGCTTCATACCTTAATTTGCATAGATAGGGATACTAACTGCCCCTCTCCAAATGAAACTTCATTTCTACCACCTTAGTCTTTTTTTTTTTTTTGAGAAAGTGAAGGCTAGAACTTGTATAACAGTTCACAGAACACATTCTGCTCTGCTTTTCTGTTCAGGGTGGTTTGGCAGATATTGTGGATGTCACATCTAATGCAACCTCTCCCTTTCTTAGCAGAGATGGAAACTGACTTAGGACAAAGGCTGTCAGCCCTAGGACATTTGTCATTGTTACTGGCCTGGTGACTCAGAAGCAGTGAGGGCTAAAGTGAACCAGATGGGAGAGTCCAGGGGAGAAACCCTCTCTCTCTCTTTAGGGAGAGCCAGGTGCAGCAAGGCTGAGGTAGTTTATGCTGTCCTCTCTACTGCATCCTTCATTGTCATAGGCATCTTACAGCCATGTTAAGATTCATGGCAACACCCAGAGGATGGCAGGGACAAAAAGGACAGGAATGTGGGACTTTGGTGAGCTGGGCTGGCATTGACCATCTTGCTCCTGGTCTTCTGGTCAGGCGAGATTGTGTTAGCACTGCTTAAAGAGGTTCTGATTAGAGGTTTTGTCCTTGGCTCCACAGGCTTCTCACTGATAACCACATTTCTTCTTTACAGCCTTATTTATATTTTCGGAGAGCTGAGCCCTCATTGCCTTGGATTTGTGTTCTCATGTCGTGGCAGAGCACTGGGTTAGGAAGAAGTGGGGCTCTGAAGCAGCCGGATGAGGGAAAGTCAGCAGGAAGCACAATATAATCTCCAGGAAGTTCCGAGGTACAAAGCCAAGCAGAGCCACACCATCCTGTCCACCTGAAACTGAGGATGAAAGATAAAGCAGAAAAACCCAGAAATCTCTACGTGAGAAAGCGAGTGAGCAGATGGGTCAAATGAGGCCTCAGTGAATTTTTGGGAAAGAATAGGGCTCTTGGGGCCACAAGCTACAGCATGGCTTTTGGCTGACTCAGGAGCGAATGATCCTTCCTGAACATCACAGCTACAAAGAGATAAATGAATCAGTTTTTCTAGCGTTCTGGCATCTTTTCAATTCATGTCTCTGAGCTCTAAACCATAGGAAACGTCTTGTGTTGTGAAGCAGATTTGTTGGTGTCTGAAAGAAGAATTCTATTTGAGAATTTCTCTGGAGGAGTTACTGCTCTGAAATCACCGACAAAAGCAACTTTCTCTTCGGGAGGTGGCAAAATATGATTAGGAATTATTCGCAGGGCATGCTTCATTTTGTCCAACTGTGGAGCCCTTCCACAGAGACTTGGACAAGCTTGGCACGAGACCAGTCAGCACCGTGGGCAAATAACAGCACCGAGTTGTACAGGGTTGCATGAGATTCATGTGCAACGTAACCAGCGCTCGGTTTCTCTTTCTGTTAAGCTTTTTTTTTTTTTTTTTTTTTTTTTTTTAATAATTTTTCCTCTTCAGACACATGCCCCCAATGACAGATGTCCACACAAAAGCCAATGTTTAATTTTTGTTTTTCAATTTGACTTTTTTTTCTAGTCTTCATTCTTCACTTCAATTGCATTTTCCTAGCTTTTGTGCTAAAAACATAAAAAGAAGGTATAAGGAATTCCCTGCTGAGAAAGCTTGTGTAGAGAAGTCAACAGCTTCCTGGAGAAGTAGATATTAAATAGCAGAATCGTGCTGCGAGCCCACTGCGGACCTCGACGGTCAACTCGTTCTGGTCTTACGATCCCTCTGCTGTTGCTGTCCGGAAGCACAGGTGACGCAGGGACAACGTCATGGGTCTTTCTTAAGGAAAGAGTAGATCTGGACACAGCAGATGAAGTCGGAGTCTGTCACCCTGGTGCCTGATGCCGTCGGCACCAATCTGAGATTAGCTCAGCTGACAGTGCAGCATACTCCAGTGCGTCTCACCCGCCGGGAGACTCCATCCAGGGGACTTCACGCCAGCCTCTCGTGGGAACACGCAGTGGCTGTCTTGAGCTAAGTGAGCAGCTCGTGGCTGGTTCCTCCACCCTGAGCCCAAAAGTGGGTGACGTCTAAGGCAGCAACGGTGTCCCCCAAAGTGGTGCAGGACACTTGCTCTTCCCTTCCACCTGGGTTTGGGTTGCATCGCTCTTGTCCTGGAGCCCAGGGCAACAATGTTTGGTGCTGAATTCAGCGCAGAGGGTGAGTAGTGTTTCCCTTCACACGTGAGCAGTGCATGGCCACATGAGCAAGCCCTGCTTCTCTGCCATCTGCAAGAGTAAGAACAGGGCCCAGTTTTGCACAAGAAGTGACTGCCTACAGCAGCAAGTAGAAGGCCCTTTGTAATGTCACAGTGTCACATATACTAACTTGCCCTTGGCTTTGACATCAACCATGGTGTTCACATAACATAATATAGTTCATTTCGGGAACATGAAGATTAGTCGGCAGAAGCAGTTTTGGAATCCCCCAGCCTCCAGGCTCTTACGTGAACATTTACTCCACAAGCAAAGAGAGAACACACTTCATGGACAGGAGTAGGCACTGGGATTTTGCTCACATCTGGGAAAGTCTGCAGCAGGATAGAGATATCAGGCTCTCTGATAAACTGAAAATGCCAAGATTGTGTTTTCAGAAACTTATTGCAGATTGTTATTTACATCCTGAGTTATACAGTCAATGTTTATAACATTTTTCATATGTTCATGCATGTCTTACTGTCCTATTCCTGGGACAATATCCCCAACATCTGGACAGAGATCTACTTGGCATGTGGTGTCAGCCCATGGTTGGCTGGCTTTAAGGCAGGATCAGGGTGGCAGAGGGGCAGGCAGAGGAAACGGGGTTTGATCTATGGCAGCCAGGAGGTTGAGGGGGAGAAGCCAGGGCGAGAGGTGCACTTCTCTGCTTGCACCCAGTAGCCCACTTCTCCTGCCTACTCCTTAACTCCTAGCAGCACATGAACCATGAACTCTGCCATAGAGTAATCCCCATGAGTGCAGAATGCTGAATCCCTCACCTTCCCCAGGCCCCACCTCTGAGTACATGATGCATTTGGGGGCCCTTCTAGGTGCGACCCATAGCAACACCCTTAATTATCAAAAAGCCCCAGGAGAGATATCTACTGTGATCTCTAACTGACAGAAGATGCGGCTGAGGACTGGAGCTGTTCTCTAACATGGCACTGTTACAAAATCGGTAGTAGGTTTGTCCCCAGGTCCATACAATGTTAAATGCTTGGCTCTTAAAGACTACATTTTATGTTTCAAATCAGACTTGGTTTACTGGCTATGATTAAGAACATCACTGAGTGGTTGTTTGTTTTCCACACGCTGTTCTCCTAGTTGGGAGTTCGGGAGCAGCTCACCACTGGGGCTCCACGTTTTCCTTCTTGGAGAACCCTGAGGGGCACCATTGTACCAAGAGAGGACTCAGAAGTGAGGCAGAACAAATCCAACCTCCTTAAGTGGCGCTATACTCATCTCCACCAAAGCCGGTCCTACTGCTGCTCTGATTCTGGATTTCCTTCTTATCTGTAAGCAACAATATTAGATTAATTCTCGCTGACCTGGGGGTTGCTGGAGCCCAGCTCTGGGCACCTGTGCCTCACACCAGCAGGTAATCCCGGCATTGCTCTGAGTTGGAAGCTCTATCAAAGACATCCTACCCTCTCCGGCCTTGATTTTTAAAGTGACAGTTGTGCTCTTCTAAGGATCTTAAAACCCATTTAATTGAACAGAAACTGCCTTAGTGACAACAACGAAAAGGAACTGACTCACACATAAGCTCCCAGGGCATCCAGTAAGGGCATGGCGAGAGCCACATTACGCAGGAAGAGCGATCCTGTGTGATGGGTTTTGCTTTCTTGTTTTTGTTTTCCACTTCAGTGAAGCCAAGTGAGAATGCCTATAAATGTAAAATATATTCCTTACTGCGGACCACGTGTCCAAGCTACCGCAAGACCCAAGCTCACCCATCGCAAATCATCATGACATTGTCTGATCCACAGAGGGAATGAGAATAAAATGGAAGTGCTTGTCTTAGAAAAACAGAGTGTAGAGAAGAAATTTTGTTATTGTGTCCAATGCTATGAAGTGCAATGCAGTATTTGGGAAAAAGGAATGAACACACACACACACACACACACACACACACACACTCACAAGGAATCTTTGATTCACAGTCCATTGGGAGTCTATTATTGATGCTTCAGTGAGACAGTCTCCCACACACATTCTAATTCTGTATATTTCAGAAGCTCCACCTCTGGAGTAGCTTTCTCCTGGGAGGACACGTCTCAGATCACAGGCTCAGATACACTTCGCATTAAGGAGAATGTCTCCTATTACAACTGGAATTGTGTGAATTCAGGTTTGCCTGCGTGTCTTATTGGAATTTGCTGTGTAGAAGTTGGCTATCTTGCAGAAAAATAGCTGCAGAAGAATAAGAAGGTTGCAGCTCTGGGCAGAGAACAGGCCTCTGCAGTGCTCACGCTCAATGCTCTAGTGATCAGCAGAGACTCTGCTCCTAGGCAGGGCCGGGCCTTCTGACCTGGCCACGCTAACTGGCTGCTTTGCATTGGCTGAACTCAGCGCTGCAACCCAGCTCCACGGCCAAGGTGAGCAGTGGCTCCTGGGCAGGAGCTCACAGAGTGGAAGTGTGGTTTCATGGAGTGTGGTTCTGTCTACAAAACACTGGATGAGACCTGTGAGGCATGGCCATAGCTAGTGGTGTGCAGCCCGTGCACATGCAGCAGCCCGCTGGGGGTCACGATCCACCCAGCTGACTCTGACTTAGGCTCTCAGATCAATATGCACAGACAATGTTCAACGGTGCAGATGTCAACACCGTGTACTCCTCCTGCTGTGCATCTGTGTGTACCGGAAGAGACCGTGAGATATTCAGAAAAAGCTATATTAAAAACCCCCAAATATTGAGGATTCTCGTACTTGTTAGGAATTGAAAATACAGTAATTACTTGATTTCTTCAACTTTCTCTGCCTTCATCTACTTAACAACTACATGCATGTTATAGTACTACTCTTCTATAAAGATAAACTTGAGACATGTGTAGTGTTAAGAGAAATAAATCAGACACAATCTGAACTATACATGGCTTGTTTCAAATGAGAAACTCAAAGCATAAATGAATCAAAGAGCAGAATGTAAGACAGCTAATAGGAATGGGGGAGTAGGTAGTTTGCAACAGGGAAGGTCACCAGAGATGGGGAGCAGATAGAAAGAGATTAAGATGAGTTATAATAGGTACCAGCTCCCCACTATGAATAATCACTAAGGGCTGCAAATGTTTGTTAATAAAAATGAAAATTGAAAAACTCCAGTAAAGGAGTGAAGGAAAAGGCAGGGAAGTAATAAAATGTGTAGAAGTATTAGAAGAAACCAGCGCGCTCTGCAGAAAGCATCGAGCCCCCATGCTTCGACCGGAGTAGGTCCTAGTGGCATGTCCGCATCTAGTGCAATGTTGATGCTCTTTTGCACACCGTGTACAAATACAGCAAAAAATAACTGCCACAAATCTGCACACCCTGAACTTACTCTTCCATTCATTTATTTTACTAATCATGAACATTTCATAAGCCCTGATATAGGAATATACTCACATACACTCAGGGTATTTTATATCTAGAAATATGAAAATGAGTGAATTATACTTCTTGCATTTTAGAAGCTTGTATTTTTCCAGAGGGAGAAAACCACGTAAACTCATAAATATAATAATCATGATGCAATGTACAGGAGGACAATTATAAAAGGCATAAAGGAAGTATTAAGAGGGATGCAAAAAAGCTCTAGAAAGAAGGACCTTGTTGCATTTCTATTCTCACCATGAGCTACATGATGTTAGAACGCTGATCAAAACAAGAACGAGAGCAGGTTCAGTCCTGGTAACTGCATGCCGTGCCAGCCTGCGCACTGAGCCAGCCATGGGAACTGGGCATGGTGGCGCACACTTGTAATCCCAGCGTTGCGAGTGCTGAGACAGGAGTATCTCTATGAGTGTGAGCTGCGTAGTGAGATCCTGTACCAAATCCATTTTTTTTGTACAGGGTCTCACTATGTAGCTCGGACTCATAGTTTTCAGCTTTCCTAGTGCTAAAATAAATGGAGAGATTTTAGAAAAACAAACAAGAATAAATAAAGCAAGAAAGGCAAACCCATATCTTCTAATATACACTACACATGTGCATACGTCCCACACATGTGCACACCCCCACACATGTGCACACCCCTCACACATGTGCACATGCATCACACATGTACATACACCCACACATGTGCACACCCTCCACACATGTGCACACACACATGCACCCGGTCCTCCTCATATAGTTCCTCCTCACTGTTGCAGCTTCCCAGTTCTTGGAGGCAGAGCTTGAGGGAACTTGCCATTATTCTGCAGCCACAGAATGGCAGTTGTTTTACCTGCAGTACTCAAATTGCTACAAGCCGGTGGAGCAAATAGGGTTGCCCGATCTTTCAGACACCAATTTAAAGTCTTGTGCTAACTCTGTGATTTTTGTTACAGAATTCCCACTTATCTGAAGACAGCTTTTTCCTGTCTAGGAACAGGAGGAGACCTCCCCAGCCCTAGGCATGTGGGCACATGGACAACAAGGGGAAGGAGATGGTGCCGCTTGGGGGAGTTGGAGATACTATGCAGCTTTGTGCTGGAGCAGAGAGCAAAACCTCCTTCCCTCCGGGGTGGCGGCACTGTAGGTGTGTCTGCAGGGCCGGGGGCAGCTCGCTGTACAACACAGGTGAGGGCAAGGAAAGGCAGGGCATCATCTGAGCAGCGATAAACAGTTTTGCTGGAATTCAGTTTTCTTTTCGAACTCCTGCATTCCCTAGCCGTGGGCTTTTATATTTTGTGAGGGATCCAGTAACTTCTCATCAATCTCTATACTCTTATGCCAGTAAAACATTGAGTTTTGTCTTTTCACCATATTGAAAGTCATAATTCAATTTTATTTTATTTTATTTAGTTTTTTGTAGTGCTGGGAATTGAACTCAGGACCTTGCACATGCCAGGCAGGTGCTTGTAATGCTGAGCTATTTTCATGGTTCTAAATGTCCTAACTCAGAACATGCAGCTACTGCACACAGATCTTGAATCTGAATAATGTCATCTGACTTTAAGATCTGTGGCTTTTCACTGGATGAATACACATATATTGGCTGTAGATTGTTTTTCATTAAGCCACCACAATTTGTTCCTAATCTGTCTTCTCAGCTCATATCCTGTTTCAAGCAATGATGAAGGGAATGATATAATGATTACCTTTACAACATTAAAAATAAAATGACATGTTATTTCTACAGAAAACGTCATAGTTCTATAAGAGTAGAGGAGAGGGGATCAGTGTGGGGCCTCAGAGATTGATATGCCTGGGCTTATGTCCTGGCTTTCTTTGTGATTATCAGAGTAAATCACTTGATACAAGTTCTCCGATCTTCCACACCTCATTTGCTTTCCTAGATTTTAGCCTACCCCAAAATTTATTGTGAAAATTAAACTAGTTAATGTACCAAAAGGGTTTGGAAAGGACATAGAGTGGTGGATTGACAACTGGTGGGCAACTTGTAAAACCCAGCTGAACTGAATCTACATGGTGCTGGGTGAGGAGGCCATGTGGGCATTGTTAGCAACAAAATAAAAAGGAAGACTAGAGAAGAAGAGATGCTGCGTGGGAGTTGATGGTTCTCTTGGCGCTGTTGTTTCTCCCAGAGGAGCTTGTCATGCGACTTTGCTGATAGGAGCTCAGCTGTTCTTACTGTCATAGCTCAGGACCTTGTTGTCACTGAAAATGGCTGCAGTTTGCTTTGGGGGAGCTCTGGTCCTCACTTTGAGTATTGCTTTCTGTCTCCAGAGGGGAAGATGGAGCACTGTGCTGTCTCCTGGAGAAGCTGTTGTTCTGGCTTTCCTGGTAGGAACTCAGCTCTTCTCATCATCGGAGGAACTTGGGACTTCATTGTCACTAAGCGTGACTGTTTTACTTTTCAGGGGAGCTCTGGTCCTTACTCTGAGAATTGTTTCCTGGCTCTAGTGCAGATCCCTCAGCCTGCTAGCACAGATTCTTCATCCTGCTGGCATAAACTTTCTAGCTTGCACTACTGACCTTTGGGCCTTCCTAGTACAAATCTGTGAAACATGGGGCATTGTCATGGGCTCTGGGTTTTCAGCTTGGCTCAGACAGGACATTGCTGTGAGGTCCAGGACCTCCGCTGGATTCTTTGGGTCTTTAGTGTATGGACAGATTTCCTTCACTCCTCTGCACTTGCCTCTTTGGGAGACTACTATAAAATAATTCTATAAGTTATGTGCCCTGCATTAAATTGTTTCCCTTGTAAACCCTGACTAAAATACCTAGAATATAATAATAAAACAATATTAGATACAATTATTTTCTTAGAGTATTTACAGTCATTTTTTTTCCTCTTGTACAATGAAAATCTGTTTTTCAGATAGAATCTTACCAAACTCTGAGTTATAGCATAGGTGCCTTGGGGGCCTGAATTAGTCCAGTCAGGAACAAAATATCCAAACAAACAAACAAACAAACAAAAAAGGAACAAAATATCTGAATCTGCAACCTACAAGAAGGGAGATATTGTTGGCTTAGGGTTTCAGAGAGTTCAGTCTATAATCAGGAGGCACCAGGGCAGACATCGGATGGCCAAAGAGCTGAGCCAAGAAAAGCTGCTCAAGCCATGGCAGCGAGCAGAGGGAAGAAAGGGAGGACCTGGGGACAAGAATACACCCTTCAAGGCGACAACGCCAGAGACCCACCTCTTCTAGCTGGACCCTGACTCCTAATAGCACATTTATATATGAATGCATTTGAAAATTAATCCACTGATGAGTAAATCATGAATACAGTCTGCTGACGCCCCCGCAGCCTCATCTCTGAACACATGAGAAGTTTAGGGGATGTATTCGACCTGATCTGTACTCAACTCTCTGGATTTTCCTCACCTAATATCAATAATTGAATTTATTGAGCTGTTGCTCTGTATCAAGTACTGCAATCTGCCAGCTTGCACTTTTTCTGTTAGCACAATCACACTTTAGGGCAGGCTTCATCATCATATGCAAATTTATTGCACTATGGATGGTGAGAATGAGACTCTTTTGATGGACAGCCATTAATTTGCAAAGGTGACAGCCATCTCATTGCTCTGAACCAATACAGGTTCTTAACCATCTTATTCCGTTGCCTAACCAGCAGGGATCCCAGTATCTGCTTTTTAAACAATCATTTCAGATAAATTCAGTCATTTTTGCACCTTGATTGTGAGTTGGCTGAACCTTGAGGTTTCACCCAGGAATTAATTTATAGAACACTAATTTATTACAGGGCAGGAATCTTTACCATTTTAGATTATGAAAACTGGGTGTCCAAAGAAGCTGAATCTACAGGGATGAGTATAAATTTTTTTATGGAAACAAAGCAAATGTAAGGCAGGATTAGAAATGATTTTATTTGAAAACAAGAAATAGAATACTTAAGTTACGCTAAAAGTAAAATTTTACTGAGTGCTTATTTTCTTCAGGTCAATGCTAAGCATCATAAAAGTCATACAAACTGCAGGAAACTCTTGGTAGAAATTTTGTACTGTTGGAAGGGTGCATCACGCAGCTCATTTGCTGTTGAGCAGCCCAGAGTAGAGTGCAGTTGGTAGAGCTCCTGAGAACCATTTGTCTCCTTTCCATCCTGAGTCCTTGGGCAGAAAGCGGCTCCTCCATTCTGTCCACACCTGCCGATCTCTTCCCCAATGGCACGTGGCAACATGCTGCAGAGGAAGTGCCGCCTTTCCCTGTACACTTCCTTCCCTCCCCCTGCTCCTCAGGTGTCAGTGAAGAAATGACCAGATTTCATCAGCATTTTAAAAGATAACACGTTTTTCTTTTTTGCAGAACCGGGGACTGAACTCAGGCCCTTGCGCTTGCCAGGGAAGCACTTATTCTACTGAACCATCTCCTCAGCCCCAATAACGAGCTTTTTTTTTTT
>NW_004524735.1:2739414-2741912 GCF_000260255.1 Octodon degus | reverse complement strand
AGCTTGTTTCAAGTAGGTGCTTTAGACCACTGAGCCATCTCTCCAGCCCAAGCTTTGTGATCATTTGCCATCTCCACAACCCAGGTCTAAAGAAATAATTCTAGCACATTTTCACAGGAACACGGGCAGAATCTAGCAAAACATGCCAACCTTCAGGACAGCTAGTTGCTTTGATCAGTGGACGCAGATGACCTGAAACAGGACAGTAGAACAAAGTTTACTCTTCTGTAAACCAAAAGCAAGATGGAACTAATATGTTTGATGTCTGTAGAAGTCAGACTCCATACGTGAAAAGGAGAAAAGACAGACAGTAGCCTAGACAAAGAAAAGGAGGCCATGCAGTGGACATTTTTGTTTGCATGTGTGTGTGCAAACACTTGCAAATCATTGCTCACCAGTCATTAGTACAAAGTTCACCCTTTAGCTTCAATAAAAAAGACTTCTTGTTATCAGTAGAGCTGGCCTGGGTGGAGGAAATCTTTGAATCTGAGACCCTCGCAATTAGTCACTGCTCTGAACCAGTCAGGGAGAAAACTGAGAATTGAGTTAATTTGCTTCTAGAAGATTATAAGTAATTGCACCAGATGAGATTAGAGAACAAAATCCCAGTAGTTTACCAGGAGATAATTTCTACAATGACATGATTAGAGATGGCAGCCACAGGAGCCCAGCCACTGGGCCAACGATCACAGTTATCTCTCTAGTTCTTCAGTCATGGGTGTCTTTCAGAGGTACCACATGTTTACATGAACTGCATGTATTCCTGTCCCATCTAGCTAGCTCAGTGGACCTAGCTCTACAGTGAGTCACTGAGTCCCACTAACTTAAACTCACTTTCAAGGAAAATCAGGCTCAGAATCTGTGAGGCTATGAAAAGATCCAGGTTCCTCTCTGGATATTCTATCTATCTATCTATCTATCTATCTATCTATCTATCTATCAGCTTGCATTGAGCCAGGTCTGGTTTTAGGTTTTTTGCTAAATGAGCATACATTTCAAAAGTTGCATAACTTCATAAATTTGACTCCATTGTACCAATAACTCTTTTTTGAAAGAGAACAAAAAATAGAAGAAAAAAAACCACATTAGAAATGATGCAGAATTTCACTACACAAAATGGTAAGAATTCAACAATGGCTGTTGTATTGCATATTGTTGTTTTCAAATTAGTTGCTCATGTTAACATGTTTAGGCTTGCACATCTGTCTTTATCAGATATGCAAACAACCTCCCTGTCAGGTGGCTTATGAGAGACAAGGCGTAGGTCACAGTATGGCTCATAGTATTTATCTGAGTGGCTGGGGGGGTGACTAGCTCGATGTCTGTGTGACACAGCAGAACATGTGGATGGCAGCACTGTGAAAATGATGCTTGGAGCCACCTTGGGAAGGACAAAGCACCAAGGAACCAGCTTGCACTTCTGTCTCCCAGCTCAGATTCCCAGCTGCCCAGCAGTATATGGACATCTCTCCTGACTCCACCTTCTGGCCCTGAGGCCCTGCTCATGAAAGCTGACAGCACTGAATCTACCTGGTCACAGACAGAGACACAATCATTTGATGCCCACAGGACCTGAGGAAGCAGGGGAACCAAAGGAGGCAGCAGGGGTTCTGGGGAGAAAGAGCGGTTGGAGCTCTGCGCTGGTTCCTGGGAGCAAGCGGTAAATTTCCACGGCCCTAATAGTAATGCTGTGTCTGCCGGATCTATTCTAGCCCTGCCTTGGCTTCTGTAGCTCTGCAGTCCTCCTTCTAATGATCCTGTCAAGAACCTGACTCATCTGTACCTTGTGACTCGCAGATGGCCTGGGTCGCTGTGCATTACAGTTGGGTGACTCAAAGGAACACAAGGGACAGCCTAATTGGATGTTTCCCAGAGTTTTCAACTATTTTCCCCATTTCACTTTTATAGCTGGTTTTATTGGAATTCTACCAGTGCTAGTATTTTTTTCCAGTTTGACTACTTTATTAATAGTTTGCTTTAAGTTTATTGTTTTTGTTTAGCTTATGATTAATAGCAGTCATAACATAATAAATTTAAGGCACTAAGTATATTTCTCCTCTAATGCATATTAGATTACACTCAACTATTAAAATTAAAATGCTCTCATCTGCCACTATTTATATTCACATCATTCTTTAGAAAGTACTGACTTCTCCATGGCCACTTAGTAATTGCTTTTAGGAGCGTGTCATTTAAAGGAAAAGTGGAGCCATTTTTCTGTTTGATAAATAATTTAATGATAGTTTTCAAACTCGCCTGACAATTTCTGAAAGAGTCCCATCTACACCAATGAACAAATCTTTCTAACACCTATTACTTTTATTATTTGAACACTAGTATTTCTTGCTGAGAATATTGGGAGTGAAGGGAAATTTAAAAAGTAATTTTTAGCAGTGACATGCAGCAAATAAAAATGCTTGGCTACCAGCTGTGACAAGAGAACATCTCTTGGCCCTGCACAGCACAGTTGAGGAAAGCAGCGAAAAGAGCAAAGCTGC
>NW_004524735.1:2733748-2738364 GCF_000260255.1 Octodon degus | reverse complement strand
CTGACCTTAGCCGTAGACTCCGTGATGCTGGAGGTGCGGCTTAGCACAGGCTTTCAGCAGGGCTCCTACCAGTGTCTGACTCATGGAACCTACTCAAAGGTATTTGAGGAGTAAATGAATAATATCATCTGGGTGAGCTCACAGCAAAGCTCTTTAAAATAGAAAGTGAGTCAGTTATCACTTGCCATTAGCATCACCTGTACTGCATTAAAATGGAGACCGGTCGGCATGCTCAAGACCTAAGTAAGTTTGAAGTTTTTGGCACACAGGACAGGAAATCTGTATCAAGCCATCTTCCCAGCCATTCATACACTCACTGAAATGACACGTAGAATATCCTGCTAAGAAATTTCTACAGGTCAGGTGCTGCCCCCACCATCTTCTTTGCCTTGAGGTGTGCCTGGGAGCATGTAACACTAGATACCAAAGTGGAACTAGGGCAGTGAATAGAGTTAAGGTTCTCACTTGGGAGACTTAGATAGACAGGTTGTCCTGGATTATCTGTGTGCTCCTCTGTAATCAGATGATATCTTCAAAAAAGAGAGGGAAGAGAGTTAGAGAGAGATGACATAGGAGGGGCAGTCCAACACACTGAAGGGGGAGCAGCTCATTGTCATTTGGTTGGCAGATAGAGAGGCAGCCTCAGCATACAGGAATGGCCATCAACTGGTTGAAGGAAAGCAAAGCCAAGATTTATGATGGCAAAGGACTGAATTCTTCTGACAACTGAACTGTGCAGGACATGGACCAATTCCCCTTAGTGCCTCTTCAATGGGACACAAAGGCTTCATCAAGCCTAGCTGCAGCTTGCTTTTAACCCAATGAAATTTACTGAATTTGCACCTCCAGGCTGCTGAGATAATCAATTAGTGTTTCTTTTTAAATGACTAAGTTTGCGATAATGTGTTATGTCTCCATAGGAATCTAACACTACAACTATGAAAAACATATTCTTTTGCTACTATATTGACTCACCAGGGCCTTAATCATGTGCAGGTTTTAGAAGGAAAGTGCTATGTATAGAAATTTATTTTCTCAATGTATCGTATTCAGTTAAAATTGTTTAAGTTTAAGTCAAAGATTACATTCTGCTTCTAGGTTGACCAGTTCCTTTTGGTAAGAATTTCATGGTTTACCATCAAAGAAGTGCTCACCCCTAGCTTGGCTTGCACAGTTATGTGGGAATGTTTGGAGTGTTCATTCGGTTTCTTCCTCTTTTTCTGCCTTCTGAATCTCAGCTGCTTGACTTTACCTTTTTTAAAAAAATCATTTATTTATTTATTTGGTACAAGGTTTTGCTGTGCAGCTTGGACTCATTGTGATCCTCCTGTCTCAGCCTCTCCAGAGCTGGTATTTACAGGTGTGCACCACCATAGCCAGTTTCAGATGCCAGCACCGTGCACCCAGAGTGCAGAGGCCAGCATGACGTGTGGTACCAGGACTTGAGCCTGACTCCTTGCACTTGCCAGGCAGGTGCTTGGATTGCTGAGCTATCTCCCGAGCCAAAGCTTCTTGGCTTTAGAAGAGCTGCTTTTGCAGGAATGTCTGTAGCCTGCAAAATGACTATTTGGTCTATGGGAATTTTTCTTTGCTTCTTTGCTCCACACCTGCTATATATTCCCGCAAAAGACCTAAAAACTCTAACATGACCCCTCAAGACTCCTGAAGCACTGAGCCATTGACAGGGTTGGGTGAGGTCAATCTAGACACCAGCATTTTATTTTGGGTTTATTTCATTTGAAATAGAGAAACTTTTTTAAAAAAATAAGTGTATTAAGTGATCAGATATTTGTAGCTTTGTGAGAATTAAATTAGGAGATCCAGGCTGATATTACAAATTTCATTAGCATATATATATTTTTTTAAATTCAGTGAAACTTTAAAAGTATGTCTTCTAATCTTAACATGTATTTAGCTTCCTAGGGGAACAGAGAAGCAGTAATAGTGAACATACCTCAGAGTTGTTTCGTTTTACCAGCTAGTATTTTAATAGTACGTACTTATGGGATACAGAGGGATAATTCAATACATGTAAGAATGCGTAGTGATCACGTCATGGGACTAAGGGGATACAGCCTTTGGCTGCCAAGCAACTCATGGGCATCCAGTCATACAGAGCATTTGTGGAACGAAGCCCTGTGTAGCTGTTGGTGTGTTCTGGAGCTGCGCATGGCATCCGAGAAGTAACAGGTGACTGTGGTGTCCTAGGTCATTATCCTTAGGAAAGACACAATGGCCATGCCTCAGATAAAATGACCACTCAGCCTTCCCCAGAGAGTTAAAGACATTATACTGTAGTGACCCAGCACAATTCGTGGGAGCTAAATTTTGGAAGCCGCCTAGACAGCCATCAACAGATGAATGGGCTGGAAAATGTGATATTTACACACAGTGGAGTTCTATACTTACATGAAAAAGTAAATTTTATCTTTTGTGGAAAAGTGGGTGCACTGTGAGACCATAAATTGAAGTGAAATTTTTCATGATGGAGTATTACTCAGCTGTATCACTCTTCTTTGATTTTTTTTTTAAGCCAGTGAAACCTTAAAAGTGTGTCTTCAGAAGACCAGAATGGCAGGCATTCCACGTATGACCCTATCATTGCACAAGGCTATCTTCAGTGCAGTTGCTTATCAACTATATATGCAGGTATCAGCATCTATAGTTAGTCAGGGTGAGAATCCTACCAATTGATTGCTAGTTTCAAAAACATGTGGAAGATTCTCAGGATCATTGCCTTAACCATATTGTGTAGATAAATGTATGGTTTTCCCCTGTGGTGTTTCCTAACTTTTCTCCTTGCCCTCTTTGTTGTCTAATCCTCAAGTTCTTGCTTTCCTTTTAATTGCGTTATACCTTTCTATTTTTATTTCTTCTTCATTCAATGGCCATGACTCAACAACATGGCTGACACTCACAAAGGATCTACAAACTGCGGTACAGGGTTTCAGAATAAATCCTGAGGGGATTTGACTGACCTTATCAGATATGAAAGTTACATTTCTTGTTATATAGGTCTTGCTTTATCCTGGTCTTAAATAGTCAGCTAAAAAGTATAAAAATGAAGTATAAAAAGTAAAACCATATTAATATGCCAAGCGGTAAAAGGCTCAAGTCAACAACTTCTGTTATTGCCAGTCTTATGGAAAACCCACTAAAATTATGGACTACTGGACTATATTGGAATATTTTGCTGAATTCACACACCTATAATATTTAAATGACAAAGGAATACCTTCTCTGACAAAACTAAACAAAAAAGGGGGATACAAATGAATGACCATTTTGTATCTGTATATTCAAAATAATTAGAATAGATATACAGCTGGATTCTCTTAATTCAATGAATAAAGAGATTTATTCAACAGTGTTTGTGGACAGGATATCATATCTGCATCTTGTACAATGAATAACCACTAAGACAACAATATGCAATGTATGAATTATTGAAATTGTGCTATAATTGGTTTTGAAACTGTCTCTTTGCTATTTGTTTCTCAATAAAATTATAAAAATAAAGATGTGTCTTCTGATCTTTGCTTGTACTAAGCTTCCTGTGAGAACAAAGAAGCAGTATTAACAGATTGGTAAACTCTAGACTTTATAGGTAAGTAGATTCAATTAGAGACCAACTCATACTTGAAATAAATTAGACCTCCATATGCAAACATCATATTGTCCTACTAGGGTAAGAACCTGAAAGATTAAGTAAAATCTGAAATGTACAATGATTTCTGCTGGCCTATTTAGTCAAAGGAGAAATTAATGCTTAATCTTTTTTTGTTGTTGTTATTGTATTTTAGGGAAGGGTCTACATGGTGTTCAGGGTCTCACTACTAGATCTGACTCATAGCGATCCACCTGTTTACAACCTCCCAAGAGCTGAGATTACAGGTGTGCACCACCATGCCCAGTCTCAGTTGCCATCTCAGTGTGCCCCAGGGCCGGGGCCGGCACAGCAGGCCTGGATGCTTAATCTTTTTTAAACCAATTTTGCATGCTTATATCTGGTAATTTAAACAACTCATTTGAATACAACATTATACAACATAACAACCAATGTTGAATTCATAGTATTTTTGTTCAGTGAAATTCTTTATCACTCCTAATTTTTTTTGTTACTATTTTTTTATTCCCTGTAAACACTTAAGTAAAATAGATAAGACACACAAGCTTAAATATTACTGATTTCCTCTCATATGGGAACACAAAATATAAGTAAGAAACAGGATAAAAGATGGGCAATAGGACTAGCAAGACCGACCTCTCCCAGGTGGGGGAGGGATGGAAGAGAGAATGGCAGATGCGTCACCTGCCCATGGGGCTCAGCACAAGACCTGTACGCTTTGCCTACTGTGGATATCCATTAATGAAAGCCCTACAAAACGATGGCTGAACCCCAGGGCTCGGGTTATTGAGTCCCCAATGTTCTCCTCCAGTTTAGATCAATCTCTTCATTTAAGAGCATCTGAAATTTTTGTTTGAATAAGGTATATTGTTGGGGCTGGTGAGATGGCTCGGTGGTCTAAAGCACCTACTTAGAACAAGCTAAGCTAAGCAAAGCGCAGGGACCGCGGTTCAATCCCCCAGCACCACATACCAGCCAGCCCCGCTGC
>NW_004524735.1:2720000-2733648 GCF_000260255.1 Octodon degus | reverse complement strand
CCGAGATCATATTTTAGCATTGTTTAAAATTGATAATCACTACTTTATTCTTTTCAATTCACGTGCATTTGAGGGCTGCAATAATATATGGCTTTTGAATTCTTTATTTTTAAAAATTTCAGACTTCAAATACAGTACTAGCATAAATCTATTGCCAAATAAGTCATATTTAATCATGTCAGTACCATAAGGAATTCATAAAAATGTGATTATAAAGTCATTTTCATTTCTAAATAATTATAGAACTGGTAAATAATGCCAGCATCATCAACTCTATACATGAACTTATATATATTAAGAATGCAGCATTATTTATAAAACTTCAAGTACAGTCATGTCTATGTGAATAATAAAGAGCTTTCATTTTTCTTTCTATATTTTATAATGAATGCACATTATTTTAACATCAGAAAAAGCATAAATGTAAGATTCTAATTAAAATCACCTTAACATTAAAAAGTAATTAAAACCATTATGTTACTTAAAATCACTGAAAGAATATTGTCCTTATAACTGTTTCACTTGTCGGCATCACATTAAGATGCAAAACAGCAGGTGAATAAAAGAGTGGAATTCTAATTTTAATTGTAAGCATAATTATAAAGGAAAGCTTTCACTACAAATTCTGAAAGAATGAATACAGTGATTAATAAAGATTTCTACCAGTTCAAAGACAGGAAAGAAGTAGGTAATCTAGTCAGAATATATTGAAATGGAACTTACTGTGTATCATACTTTAGGGCTTTAATATTTTAAATGTGTAAAAATGTTTAATAGTACTTAACATTTCTGTTGCTTTTGTTAAACCTTTTTGGCTTAATCCATCAAAAGGTAAAAATTATAAAATCAATGAAATATAAATTTAAATATCAGCATGAATAAGGAATAATCGATCAAACAGAAATATTTTATGTGTATAATTCAGTGAGAATTTGGGTAGGAAGATATAGTTTTACAGCTGTCGCCCGGCATAGCATAAAGCTTTTCGGTCATTCTACCCTTTGAACAAAATTCATTCTTGTGTCTGAAGTCTAGTATTCATTAATCTGCTTCCTGTCACTAGAATTTTGCCTCTTGGTGAATTTTACAGACATAGAATTACATACTAAATAATTTTTGCTGTTTTTTCACAACATGAAATGCTTTTAAAATTTATTATCCTCTTGTACCACTAGTTCATTTTTTCCCATTGTGTGATGCTGTACTGAATAGATATGAAACAGTTCTTCATTCAAAAATTTTGCCTACTAGAAGTAAACCAAATATAAATATTAAAAAACAGACTTTTATTTTTATTTTTATTTTGGTACTGGGAATCAAACTCAGGAGGATGCACTTGCCAGGCAGGTGTTTGTTCCACAGAGCTGTATCCGTGGCCCAAGAACAGGTCTTCATATGAACATATTTTCATTGACCAAATGTCCACACACTAAATGCGTTGGTCATATTAACACATGTAATTAGTCATTCTATCTATGTTCAGTAACAATCTACTTTGTATATGTGCCTGCCTTTATAGGCTCTATTCTGTTATAAAATACCATGTTCTTAATTATTGTAGTTTTGTATAAGCCTAAAACTGAAGTAATATTAAGTCACCAATTTTTTTTTTTAATTTTATTTATTTATTTATTCATTGTGTGTGTGTGGCCAGCTCAGCCCACCAGGGGGCACGGCTCGCTGGCTTGTGGTGCTGGGGGATTGAACCGCGGTCCCTGTGCTTTGCCAAGCTTGTTCCGAGTAGGTGCTTTAGACCACTGAGCCATCTCTCCAGCCCTAAGTCACCAATTTTGTTATTTTAAAAAATTGCTTTATTTACAGATACTCAATACCAGATAACCAAATTTGCATTTATAATTTAAATCAAATGTGTGGACTTTGCCTGTATCCATAGATAAATTTTGATCTGTTAACTAAAGTTTTTTTTTTTTTTTTTTCTTTTGGCAGTACTGGGCATTGAACTCAGGATCTTGCATTTTCCAGGCAAGTGCTTAGTCTACTGAGCTGTCTCCCTGGCCCTTAACTGCAGTTTTTTTAGAGATAGACTAATTTCTTCCTTTTGTTTAGTTATTTATTCTTTTCTACAGTGGCTTATTACTTGAATGTGCAGGTACACATAATTTACTTAAATTTATTTTAAGAACTTCATATTTTTATGTTGTTTTAAATTGTATCACTTAAAATTTTATTTTCCAATTGTTTGCAACTACCTAGGTGTATAATCTTAAAAAGCAAAATCCTTGTGTCTTTGGGGCCACACTAAAATTACTTTTTATTTTTAGTAGATTTTTCTATAATTTTTTGGATATTCTGTATGTATGACTCTAAACATAGTATATAAATATGAAATGATGCAGAAATATTATACATCTTTTCTTTTTTTATTTTTTGTGGAACTGGTGATTGAACTCAGGTCCTTGCACTTGCCAGGCAAGCGCTTATGCTACTGAACTATCTCCCCAGCTCCTATACATGTTTTCAAAATGGAAGAGTGTTCTAAAAGTTTTTCCCTGAAATAACTAAAAAAAACCCTTATTTTCTTAGGCTTTATCCTGTGGTAGAAGAGTATCCTTAGAATGGCATTTATTTAGGCAATAAGGAAAAACTAAAGCTTCTCTTGTGTGTTCCATGTAACAATAAATTCATTTTATCATGTGTGAAATTTCAAAGTATAGAAATTTTGTGATAAATACCCTGGAGGCAGAAAATCCCATTTTCCGAAATACCTCTTTTTAAAAATTTCACAGATACCTCTTTGTTTATCTTTATTTGAATAAGCACACATTTTATCCCCAGTTTATATTTATCAGGGCTTAGCAATAAAATTAGGCATTCTTAGCCAAAATAAAAGTGAAAACACACAGTTTTTGACAGCTTCAGTGAAAATGGTGAAAAAGATTCCATTTCCCAGGTATTTCACACCTGCATAGATAAGTATTTGTACCATAATGTTAGTTAACGGTTCCAGCTCCCTCCAACCCCATTACTTAAATTATGTGATTCTTTGATGAACCTTTGATTTTACTGATGTTTATTGTTTTAATTTTTCATCTACTTATTCATGAGGCAAACATTTACACAGAAATAAAACTTGCAAGATATGCTAATCAAGTCAGTTCATTAAAATGTAAAGTATCATATGGGGCAAGCAAGCAATATTTGAACCTCTCAAATACCGATGGAAAAAAGATAACTATGCTGACATAGTTTCAGGACACAACGTGATTTGGGTAACTTCACTGAGCACTCCTCATGAGTCAGTGTGACGGTGAAAATTGTAAGTTGGGTGTGACCAACAAATATGGTTGTTCAATTTTTAAATTTCATTATAGTAGAAGACCTATTGCCCTTAATCCTCCTCTTAATGCTCCCTCTTGATTTCCACTTATCTCTAATTCTTTCTGCTTTCTGAAGCAGTGCTTTCGTGTGGTGCAATTAAACAGAAGGTGAAAGCTGGGTGTAGGAATCTCAGCACTCAGGAGGCTGATGCGGGAGGATTGTTGCAAGTTCAAGACCAGCCTGGGCTATGAAGTGAGTTCAAGGCCACCCTGAGCTGCATAGGGTGGCCCTGTCTCAAAAAAGACAAAAAATAAATGCTAGTGACTGTGCTGAACGCCACCAAGTAGAAAGTCAGGCACCTAGAAGCATCAGGGTGTGTCCCCTCAGGAGCTGGGCCTGGCACAGGGTGACTTTCCATTGTCTCATGAACTCAAAGTGATCATGGAAAGAAAACATTCTGAATTGATTCCTGACATTGAGGCTGCCAGAGAAATGAAACTAAGGCCACCCTGGAAAGGACTGGGGATATAGCTCGGTAGCATAAGCACCAGCCTGGCAAGTGCAAGGTTCAGAGTTCAAGCCTTGGTACAACAATAACAACAAGCAAACAACCACCACCAACAACAACAAAAGAAAGACACCCAGGGAAGAGAACTTCAGGAAATCCTTCAGAGAATGACCACAATAACTGGATAAGTGTGTGCAAAGTGAGGGGGAGCATTCTGAGTGGGACTGATGACAAAGTGTCTTCTACCAGCCAAATGTTTAAAAATTTAAACGTTCATTGTGCTTTTTGATCACATCTCATATAGAATTTACCCCAGTTGGAAATTTCTAGGAAGTCATTGTGATCCTTACTGAAATGAATATGAGCACATCTTGGCATTATGAGGTTTCAGGCAGTAAATCTAAGGGAAAGGATTCATGTTAATGATGGGCTTGAATGTTACTTGTTTAGGAGTCTGTATGACGTGTTTCATTGCAGCTGGTCACTGTGTTCAAACTAAGTTGAATTTTGACAGAGTTACCAGGTTACAGTGAAATAGCAATCATCTCAAAAATCACTGGGAAGGTTACTTTATAGGACTTGGGCTAAATTCTGAGATCCCGAAGTAAAGGCCACAAACATTTGAAACAGTCAGGAGGGCAGCACCACCAGCACATCCTAATTTTTCTACAAACCAAATTCCAAAACTCACTGCACTTTACATTTGCCTTCATATCTATGTTGTTGTAAGGTTATCTTTGCTGACCCTCCTCTTCCCTCCCCTTTTAGGTTCCTCGGCTTCACTTAGGAGGGGATGGAACACATATGTGCTTTTGTGTTTATGTTGTAGAAAGCAACACCCTGGTCAACTACTCATTGCTAAACTGCTGTTGGCTAAGGAGCCCCCTAAGACAGATTTGGGAAGACGGAATCAGGCTGACCCCAGGCATCTTGGAGGCAGCTAGCTGGGTGTGCGCATTGGATGGACTCGACTGGTGGTTTCTGCAGATCAGTGGGGCGCTGGTGGAGTGGAGGGGCCGACTGTCCCAGCCCAGCCCATTTGAGAGGCGTGGATCAGAAGAACACCTGACAGCACTTCTGCGACGCTCACATCTCTGGGACAGCGGCCAGGCGGCAGAGTCACTCAGTGCAGAAGTGTAACTGCATCCGCATATGACTGCACATGGGAACCTGGGAAGGTTTTTAGGGCCGTGTGTGGATGTAATGTGATTGCCACGTTTGCCCATTTCCATGGAGCAATGCCAAGAGCTGGTCAAGGCCATCACCAAAGTATCCTGTGCTTTGGGCTAGATCCCGTCCGGAGTCTTTTGTCTCCATGGACAGCTTCTTTCTCAAGCTCACCCTGTTAGCATTTAGTTTTTGTTGCGTATAAATTAATTGGGCTCTAGAGTCATTTGATTACTATTATTTTTATTATTCATATGCAAAAATACAAGTTAATTATGTCTCATTAAATTAACCTGTACTAGTAATGAAAATACAATTTGCTAAATGAACTAAGAACAAATGACTAGACTCTTTTGACAGTGACTATTGTCACAATTATTCCTGTAATCTTTTATTTCTTATTTTGTTTTATAATTAACACATGAGGACAGCCCACCTCTGCTGTACCTGCCAAGAATATCTCAGGTGGAGTATCTTGTTCCCTCAGCTGCGCTCTCCAGCTGCCAAGAACAATGAAGCATGGAGGGAGAAACGATTCTCTTTGACTTTAAGTATAGTTTATGCCTTTCATTTTAACTTCTGTCTGCAAACGTGAGTATGTCTCACAGTTGGAATATAGATTTTATATCCAGAAGGTATATTACAATGACTCTTCTATGGCTAAATCCTGTGGACCCTGTTCATTTCTTTTAAACAAACTTTATTGTGAGCCAGTTTTTCCAGTTTTGCCCAGTTAGAAACAATAGTTTATTAGCTTCTAGTGTTTCTAAGCATTCGGTTAAGTAGTGCCTTACGGCCATTGAGTGCTTCAAGACGTTTATTAGCTTAAATAATGCTTTAGTTGTCACATCTCCTGGGTTTCCATGTAAAACAGAAGGGAGAGAGAAAGAGATTGAGAGAGAGAGAGACAGACAGACAGACAGACAGACAGACAGACAGAGGAGAGAGAGACACAGAGAGAGAGAGAGACAGAGAGACAGAGAGACATAGACAGAGACAGAGAAAGAGGAGAGAGGAAATTCAATGTAATGTAACTGGCCATTTAGACAGTGACATTTAGTTCTAGATAGGATTAAGTGAATTTTTAGGTATTTTCTTTAAAAATGCATACATATATAAAAAGGTAGTATTCTCATTTTGGGTTACGATTTTTTATTTTTCAAAGCCTGGTTAATATTTATATATCATGTTTCACTTCCACACCTAAGATTTCTTCAAGTTCCAAGGATGGATTTTCTT
Organism: Octodon degus; assembly: GCF_000260255.1. Lineage (NCBI taxonomy): Eukaryota > Metazoa > Chordata > Mammalia > Rodentia > Octodontidae > Octodon > Octodon degus. The sequence goes on along the minus strand of NW_004524735.1, from coordinate 2,727,455 downwards.
TCATCTTTCTTTCAATTTACAGTATTTTGGGAGAGCACTTGGTGAAATTAACTAAAATTTCATTTTATTCCTTCACACAGGCTGGCTAGCATTTTGTAGCTCACTCTATTGTACTGTCAGACATGCAGTTTTCTGTATATTGCCATGGGTGAATAGTTCTCTAAGTCAATGCTATAAAAATTGCATTATTTAAATCTATTTTACTTTGTACTACAAGTAACTGTTTTGGCATTCCACTGAGACAATACTTCTGTACAAATAATTGAAAAGTAAACTATCATAACACCCACAAAATTATAAATGAAACAAATCTTACATGCACTGTCACAAAAAATAGAGTAACTGTACTCTAAATTGAAGTATTTTTATTATGGAAGCTAGAACAATGGCAATAATTTTTGAAGAAAAAATGTGCTCCTGCAGTTTTGATGGCCCAAAATATTGATTTTCGCCTAACAGATGAAAATTGGTTTTCAACGTACGTGCACGTAGAGTTAGGGTGACAGCCACTGGGTCTACTGCATTTCTGATCTCAAATCATATGACACTTTTACTCTGACTTGAGAGACCTCCAGCCATGGATGCTTATGTTATCTTAAACTGTGTTTATTCAGAACACTGTGAGTTCTTTTATTTATTTATTTTTTCTTCTTTTTTGCGGAACTGGGGATTGAACTCAGGCCCTGGTGCTTGCCAAGCAAGCACTTATTCTACTGAGCCATCTTCCCAGCCCCACTGTGAGCCCCATTCTTTGTTATCAGACTTTTCTTCTCCTTAAATTCTTCATGCCCCTTTTTTCCCTTCCCTCTGCTCATACACCTTGCCTTTCACCCTTTTATGTATTTAGCAGTTATATTACTAGATGTGCTTTGCAAATGTAATGCTTTAGTGTGTTTCATTATGTTGTTGCTAATTTTTCCCAAGTGATGAATTCCTGGGAGTAGAATTATAACACCCATAACTGGCCTGGAGAAGCTAGGTTAGTAGTACACGTCTGTAACCGCAGCACTCAGGAAGGCTGACTGCAAATTCCAGTCTCACCCGGACAACTTGGAGAATTACTGAGGTCTTGCTCAAAATAAAAATAAAATGGATTTGAGAGGCAGTTCAGGGCAAAGGCCTTAGGCTCAATCCCTGGTACTGCAAAGACGGAAAATGATTTGCTGAGTGAGAGGTCTTGCATGTGCTCACAACTACTGGGGGGAAAATAGGCAACGTGTGCAGTGACCAATTAGCTTTATTATGTCAGCCACTATAGAATACATATGTTTTGGGGTACTTCGCTTGGAATACTGCTGTAGATACGTATCGTATAATGATAATCATAACATTGTATACTACAAAGTTATACAACTTTTGGGCTAGGGACTTAGCTAAGTGACAGAAAAGGTGCATGGTGTGCTGGGAGCCCTGAGTCCAACACCCAGAACCACAAAAACAAATAAGTAAAAATAAAGTTTTACCCACACCTACAGTTTTTGTTTGCCATCCTTCAAGAAAGCTGGGGGCAAAATTTCCATGTTTACAATGTTACATAGTTGTTTGTGTGTTTTACCATATTCTATTTAAAGTTGAAAATAATATTTTAACAAATTAACATGGAATATGAGTATATTTAACATTTAACTCTACATAGAACCATGAATGTACTTATGGATTTTTTTTATTTTTATTTTATTTTTTTATTTATATTTTATTTTTTTTTATTTATTTGAGAGAGAGAGAGAGAGAGAGAGAGAGAGAGAGAGAGAGAGAGTGGTGTGTCTGTGTGTGGCCAGCTCAGCCCACCAGGGGGCAGGGCTGGCTGGCATGTCGTGCTGGGGGATTGAACCACGGTCCCTGATGCTTTGCCAAGCTTGTTCCAAGTAGGTGCTTTAGACCACTGAGCCATCTCTCCAGCCCCTATGGACTTTAATATATATATAGATGTATATAACTATAGATGTCTATATTATATATCTATATCTCCTCTATATGTTATTAGAAGAAAGTCATATAGTACTTTTGTCTGAATATTATAACATATTCAATGTTATTTTTATGGTGACTGTTTTGTGGTTAATATTAAGAGCTAAGTATGTAAGCCGCGGCGGCCTTTGCGGGGCTTATGCAGTATCTTTTCCTGTTTGCTGGCTAACCGACAGTCTCAGGAACAAACAAGTGTGCCTTTTATTTCTCATATCTTTAAATAATCTTTTCCCATCTGGAAGGCCGACCCTGCCGCACACATGCGTCCCTGGAGGAGGGCCGGGCTCGCTGCATGAGGGGGCGGCTGCGCCCAGGGAGTCGCGACAATGCTACTGTCGCGAGGAGCCCAGCTCTCCTTGCATGTTTAGAGAAGGCGACTGCGGCTGCTCCCTGCCGCCCGCTCTGCCCGCAGCTCTGGGCCTCAGCCCTCCGCGCGCCCCGTCACACTCAGCATCCCTCCCTCTCTTCTTCTCTCCCCTCACCCTTCCGACCTCGGCCAGCCAGCGCTGAGGTCTCGGCTCCCGGAGAGCACACTGCCAGACTGCCCGGCGGCATCGCCCTCGGCCCCTCTGTGCCTGGCCTAGAGCACGGTGACATTTATTTTTAATTTATTATTACTACTTTATTTGAAACAAAAATTGTAACAAAATTTCAAAACAAGAAAACAGGAAGGTAACAATGCGTAATACACTGTGTAAAGTTATCTTTAAATTGGTTACTTAAAAAAGAAGAAAAAAATTGATTACTTAGAGTACAAAATATAGGCATTTAATTATCCAAGGAATATTAACAGACACCTATCTCTCCATTAATTTACAGAAGTTTCCTAATTTCTATTTGCTAATTATAACTATCTTCATTATCATGCATATAATCATTCCCCTTCCTTTCTCCTTTCCCCCATCCCACTTTCTCTTTCCTTTTAAGCAGTTTCTTCTCACTTTACAGTATCTGTTGTACATTTTGGATCTTATTTACTCTTACAGTTTCTCACATTAGGGAGACAATGACTTTTACACTTGTGTGTCTTGTTTATTTCATTTAATAGTATGGTCTAACAGTTACATCCATTTATCTACAAAGTCTCCATTTTACCCTTCCCATGGCTGAGTGAAAAGTTCATTTTTTTTTTTTTTGAAATCCGTTCCTCAGTCGATAGGCATTTGGGTTGTCTCCACCCTCTCTCTGCCTGCTACAATCTGTGCTGCTATAAACATGGGTGCATATACATGCTGTAGCACAATGTTTTTAATTCTTCTTGGAAGATACGCAGGAAGAAAAGAGTTGGGTTGAGTGGGACCTTCAATCCTAGTTTTTAGAAGAGTCTCCACGCTGATTTTCTCAGTGGTGGCAGCAGTCCACTCTCCCACCAAAAGAAGAGAAGGGCTCCTTTTTCCCCACACCTCCTCCAGTATGTGTTATTGGTTGATTTCTTGAAAATAACCATTCTTTCCGTGGTGAGATGAAATTTCAGTGCTGCTTTAATTTGCATTAATCACATGACCAGTAACATTTAGCATGGTTTCACATATTTATTTGCTGTTTGTATTTCTTCATCTGAGAAACATGTACTCATTTCAGATGACAATTTTTAGATTTAAACCTTAAATTTGGGAGGTCTGGACGTGAGTCTTGCCCATCAGGGACACTACTGACCACCTAGCCCAGCTTCTGTCTTCTTGTCCATCTTTCTCATCCCTGCCACTGTGTCTCCCAGAGTAGAACCACTCACAGTAAGACCAACAGATCCCTACATTTGGTGCCCGAAAAGGATGCTCGAGCGAAGACACACAGCAGCCAATCATCAGGGAGACTTTCCACTTGGTATCTAAGAGAGATGAAAATGTTCGTAATTTCCTAGAAGGAGGATTTTGGTAATCAGTCTAAGGTATGTAACTTACTGTGACCTAAGGAGTTAAAACTAATTAATTGGAGGCTCTGACAACAAACTGATCTATAGACATTATGCGGCACTGTATTTTGTTTTCTGTGTGGATTCTTCAGAAAGTGAACATGGTATTTCAGATGCAATTCAAGTATTTGTGGAAACATTAGACTAATGTTTTGAAAATGTGTGAACTGGATTTAGTTTTCCATGTAGACAAGGTTCACAATATTCTTGCAGAAATGGTGATGGAGGGAATAATATTGGAGACCAAGATGAATGAAATTGTTACACAAATTGATGCACAAAATAAACTGGAGAAACCTGAGGTTGGCTCAGCAAGAGCTCTAGCCCGTGCTGTATCAGGGGTAACAAACATGAACCTTCCTGAGACCCCGAGAAATATTAACATTGGTGATGTCAGTATAAAAATGCCAAAATTGCCCTCCTTTAAATAAAATATTAAAAAGGCCACTCCCAGGTGAAGCCCAGAGGATAAGTCATTTAAGTTTACCATAAAGTGAGTTACCAAAAATGGAGGAGGAGTGTTTTAACTTTTTGCTCTTGAATTTAAATCAAGGTACTGTATAGAAGTTGTGCAAAATCAGTATGAAAGGTCAGTGTTGCTTTTCTCGCTTAGTGATTTTAAATAAATTGTATAGCTGCAGTATGATTTTTTTGGTTGCTGTTTTCTAAACTGCATTCCTGCACCCACCTTAGGCATGCCTCTATGTATTGGTTCTCAAGTATTTCAAAAGTGAGGCATTTCTTTAATTATGTACAACCCAAGATGCTAGTGTTTTGCATGGATCACAAGTACACCATTCTTTAGTTCTTTCTGCTCCTTGTCACAACTTTTAAAGAACCAAGCATGTATTGCATGAAAACATGATGAGCTTTTCCTCTTTGTTTAAATAAACTCCAAGGTAACTGGATTGCTAGAGCACTTTTCCGTTTGCCTGATTTCTACCTTAGCAATAATAGTTTTATGACCTTTTGACTCAAAGTAAATAAAGTATATTTATCATTGTTAATAAAGTTGGGAGGTCTTTTTTTTTTTTTTTTTTGTATTTTAGGGAATGGTCTACAGGGTGTTCAGTGTCTCACTACTAGATCAGACTGTAGTGGTCCACCTGTTTACAGCCTCCCAAGAGCTGGGATTATAGGTGTGCGACACCCCGCCCAGTCTCAATTACTGTTTCAGTGTGCCCTGAGGGTGGAGCCAGCACAGCAGGCTCGGTGAGGGATCAAACCTCCCACCCCTGTGCCTACTTGCAGGTGCTTTAATTCGCTGAGCTATTTGGCAGGCCCAGGGAGGTCTGAATGTTATGTGTTCTTTATATGTTCTTTTTTCCCAATAATTTTATTGATAAACAAATAGCAATGAGACAGTTTCAAATCAAATTGGCAGCACAGCTCAATAATAACACATTGCATACATTCTTCCTAGTGGTTAATTGCTGTACAAGATGCGGACATTAGAACAAATCACTCTATTCATTAAGAGAATGTAACTATATATCTATCCTAACCACTTTGAATGCACAGATACAAAATGGACATTCATCTGTATCCCCTTTTTTTGTTAGGTTCCATCATTTAAATATTTTAGGTATGAACTCAGCAAAATATTCTAAAAGAGTCCAGTAGCCCATAATAGCATTGGGTCTTCTGCTTGACTGGCAATGTCAGAAATTGTTGACCTGAGTTCCCTACAGCTCAACGTAACAGCATGGCTTTGCTTTTTATATTTCATGTTTATACTTTTCTGCTGGATGGTTAAGACCAAGGTAAAGCAGGACCTATGCAACAAGAGTTTTACTCTACTTCAATCTGGTAAAAGCCATTTATGTGTTCTTGACAGTAATTCTTTGTCTGAGGAACAGCTGGAAAGCATTTTTCCCCACACTGTGGGCTGTCTCTTCACTTTGTTGGTAGGTGTTGCTCTGCAAAGCTTTTTAATATGGTGAAATTCCAATTGTTGATTCTTTGTGATAGTTCCTGCGTAATTGGGGTTTTATTACAAAGATTTGTGCCTACACCAATGTCTTCAAGAGCATTACCTAGTCTATCTTTCAGCAGATTTACTGTTTCTGTTTTAATAGTAGACCTTTTATCCATTTCAATTTTATTTTAGTGCATGGTGAGACATATGGGACAAATTTTAATCTTTGGCATGTACAGAGCCTATTTTTCTACCAGCATTTATTAAAGAGGCTATCTTTCTTCCAGTGAATGTGTTTGACAGCCTTGTCAAAGATCAGGTGGCTGAGTATGTCTAGAGTTGTTTCTGCATCTTCTAATCTTTTGCATTGATCTTTGGGCCTGTTTTTTGTTGTTTTGCTAGTACCATGCTGCATGAGGGTGTGTGTGTGTGTGTGTGTGTGTGTGTGTGTGTGTGTGTGTGTACGCGCAGGGTCTCACTATGCACTCCTCCTGTTTTCAGCTTCCCCAGTGCTGGGATTACACCCAGTCCGCACTGGGTCACGGGCTCAGCACACCAAGGGTTGGGGCCAGCGTGGCATGTGGTGTTCCAGGCTGGTTTTAATCACAGTAGCTTTAGAGTATAATTTCAAGTCAGGGACTCTGATGCCCCTGCCTTGCTTTTGTTCCCATTATTGCCTTTTCTATTCTAGGTCTGCTCTGGTTCCAAACAAATTTCAGTACTGATTTTTCTAATTCTATAAGACATGATGTACGACTTTAGATTCAAACTGCATTAAATCTATAAAACAATTTTGAAAATATTGGCCATTTTCACTGTTGGATCTTCCTACCCAAGAGCACAGTGTAGCTTTCCATTTTCTGCTGTCCTGTTCAATTTCCCTTTTAGAGTATTATTTCAGAGTACTGTACAGAGTTTTCAAAATAGAGTCTTTTTCTATCCTTCGCTAGATTGATTCTTAGGTATTTCATTTTTTGGATGCTATTGTGAAATGTGCTATTTCCCTTACTTCTTTCTCAGTGAGTTTGTTACTTGTGTATAGGCTGGCATTTGATTTTTGAGTGTTGACTCTGTTTCCACCCAGGCTACTGAATTTTCTTATTAAATTCAGCAGGTTTCTTTTAGTGTAGGTTTGGCGGTCTTCTGTGTAGACTATGATGTCATCTGCAAATAATGATAATTTAACTTCTTCCTTGTCTATCATAATCCCTTTTACTTCTTTCTCTTGTTTAATTGTTCCTGCTAAATTTTCCAGGACTATGTTGAATAAGAATGGAGGCAGGAGACATCCTTGGCTCATTACTGATTTCACAGGGAGAGCTTTCAGGTTTTCTTCATTGAGTGTGGCGTTGGCTGTTAGTTTGCCGTGGATGGCTTTCATCACACTGAGAAAACGCCCATATATTCCAATCTTGTGTAGGCTTGTTATCATGAATGGTGCTAGACTTTGTCAAAAGCTTTTCCTCCATCTATTGAGATGGCCGTATGATCTTTCCCTGGGCTCTGTTAATATGGTCTATTACATTTATTGATTTACACGTGCAAAAACATCCCTGCATCCCTGGAATGAATCCCACTTGGTCATGTTGTATAATCTTGATGATTTGCCAGTAACTTATGGACGATTTGGGCATCTATGTTGGTTATTGGGATTGGC
>NW_004524735.1:2718146-2719443 GCF_000260255.1 Octodon degus | reverse complement strand
GTGAAGCTTGAGCCTTTTAGGCAGTTTAGTAGCAATACTGCATCTGGCCACTAGATGTCAGCAGAGACCTCCCCCTGCTTGCCCGACTTCCCCACTGAACGCAGGAGCAGGTGCAGTTACCCACGCCCCGGGAGGACTCCGGCTTATGGTACAATGTCACTTTACCCGGCTAATCCAACTATTTTTCTGTGTCTTTAGTAGTAGTTTGACTGTGACGTAGCCCGACACATATTTATTTCATTTTCCCTTCCACTTTGGCAGTGTGAGGTGATTTTTGAAAATTATTTGTTTCCTGCCAGAATGTCAAGATGTTTTCATACGTTACTTTTTCTGCGCAATATATTCTTTTTTTTTTTTTTTTCCAGAACCAGGGATTGAACTCAGGTCCTCGTGCTTGCTAGGGAAGCGCTTATTCTACTGAGCCATCTCCCCGGCCCCTCTGCGCAATATATTCTTACTTTTTCTCACGCTGGGCTAAAGTAATACGGAAGTGATAATCCCATTTTCCGCCGTCACAGTTTCCTGCTGTTCACTCCCCTACCCCACGTTTCCACTCTTCTCCTTGTTCGGGTGAGATCCTGTCGTTCCCACCCTCGAGGTCACCTCGCTTTGCTCCATCATCTGTCCTGCTCTACAAGATGCCAGATGAGTTTGGTACTCGTTATTGTATTTATTGTTCTGAAGTTTATCTTCACCTTCTTGTTAGTATTTTCTAATTGTCCACTGGTTCGGAGGTCTTTTAACCCTGAATCATTAAAAAATAAAACAATTTTAAAGTTTCTTTCTTCACATTGCCAAAACTATTGTCTTAACATTTTTTTCTATCAGATACGATAAGCTAAGTAATGTTGACTTCTTAGACATCTTAAATATGACATACATCCTGAATTTTGTGCGTAACTCGCAAAATTGTGTTTTTATTTTTAATCAAGCCATCGACTCCTTCAGATTCAGGCTGCAGGCTTTAGTTGGCTTCCTGGGGTCTTGCTGCGGTGCCAGCCCTTTTCTCGGGGCCCTTGGAGGGCTGCTCCCCTCCCTGTGCGCGCTTCGGCCACCCCTCGGGCCTGGTGGCAGTGTGTCCCCGGCTTCAGTTCGCAGCACCCTTAGCGTGCTAGTGTCAGACCCGAGCGTGGGCCTCTCACGACTTTACAGATTTGCTTCGCAAGGCTCGTCCCTTCCTGTGATGTCCCCAGGTTTCCTTCTCTTGGGCTTTCTTCCCTGTTTGGGCTTCACTTACCTCACACCAGCTGCACACTGGAAGGGGACTCAGGGCCAGTCATCAGGAGAGTGAGGCAAA
>NW_004524735.1:2686504-2717851 GCF_000260255.1 Octodon degus | reverse complement strand
CTCTGCCTTAGATACTTACTATCACTGATCGTCCTCAATCCCCATGCAGTTTCATGGGTGTCAAAGCAAGGCAGTGAAGTATAAGAACAACGATTAGCAACCGCTTAGTACTCTGTGGTCTCCATAAAGAGGAGGCTTTGTTTGGCCAGTGATGAAGGAAGTGTCCCATGGCACTGATCAACAGTAGCTCCTTCGTTTCCAGAGGTGTTGACAGTTTGTCATTCTTAAAGGAAATCCCAAATGCCAAGTCTCACTAGGTTTTTTAAAAACTGAAGGAACACGCTAGCACTGATGTCTACATTTCTGTAGTTCTTAGGTCTACCTTGCTTTGCTTTAGAACAGTACTTTTCAGTCCTATAACCAACCACCTAGGAGGAGTACTTAAGAGGACTGTGAGAGGACATGAGCTGCCTGCGTGACTGAGAATGGTGCTGGCATCGCGGAGGTAGAGTCCTAGGAGGTCTTCCACGTGAAGGCCAGACTTTGGCAAAAAAGACTCCTCTTATAATTAATAGAATCGTCCTTTATAATGAAAGAACAATTACAGACATCCTTAGATCTGGACAAGAGGGGTCGCTGTGGCAGACAGCATTGTGAATAACTGCTCAGGCCTGACAGAAATGCTTTTCTGTGCCCTTTGCTGCATGTTCTTGGAATAAAAGGGGAAGCCGTGTGTGCCGGAGAGACATACCGCTTGTGCCACTCCTGACATTAATAACCCATTGTTTTAGAGAGGAAGGCTGATGTGAGAGTCAGAAGTGCTTGCTTAAGAGAAAAAGCAAATTAATTAAACTGTCAAATCATTTCTGTAAGGTGGCGCAAATGCAGATGATTCTCGCATGCATAATTCCACCTTTACAGCAGTGCAGTGGGCCCGTCCTCCGGGTTTCTTTGTTTCCTATTTGTGACTTCTTGCAATTCAGTGCAGAGCTGACTACTGCTGTTGGTGGAATGAAGGGAAATTTTAAAGCATCAAAAAAATGTATATTTCTCCTAAATTTGTGCATATGTAGGTGTGGGCAGCGTGCATAATTGGTATGTTTTCTTTACGAAGCACAGACCTTTAGAAGTGTGAATAGTTACATTTCTATATTTCTGTGCTTAAAAATTCCTTTAAAAATCACCTTATCTAAGACATTTGTATAATTTTTAAGCTATTAAGTGTAAGTACTTTATTTTTAATTGTTGCAGCATTTAAAACCATTGACTACTGAGATTTACTGCCTTTTAGAAATTTTCATCCAAATTATTGATTTTCAAGTAACTTCTAGTGAATATAATTCCTTATTGCTGTATACCAAAGCACTATACATTCGTATCTGTATGAGACTCACCCAAGCAGATGGAGACTCTAAGCAAGAGGAATGTTTTAAGTAGGTTAGTGCAACTTCCAGGTTTTTCTGCGGGTCCCCTACCACGCGTTGGTACCCAATGCACACTCATTAACCTCCCTCAAAAGGATGTTCAGGACCTCACAAAGGACCAGCTATTGTTCCAGGTTACCATAACTGCACTCCACAGTGGAAACTTGCTAGGAATATTCCAATTTTTAAAAGCTATTAAGAAAGGAAAATATTTAAATCTAAGATTTCTTGTCAGTTTTGTTCTGTAAAAATTAGAAATACATTTACACATTTTTGCTAGGTTGTGGGTTACTCAAGGAGTGAAGAGCAAGGAAAATGTCCTAGAAAAAGCGTTCCTGAAGCTTGTACCCACCGCGGTTATTGCAACAGTCGAAGAAGATAGATTCTCTGCTTTTGCGCATCCTATAGTCTGGGCTTCCCACTCTGCATTTTTTTTTTCTATGTTTTTTTTCCTGTAATTTTAGAAAGTTGCTTTAGGAAAGTTTAAGGAAACAACCTAGTCAGGAGAAGATTCAAAAAGACACCTCAAATTCGAAGAGGAAAAGAGACGGATGAAAGAGGAAGAGAAGCGAGAGAAAGAGGAGGGAATCACAATCAAGGTGCTTCCCATGGGGAACCGACTGCAGCACGTACTAATGTAGATAACAACGATAAAAATAAGAAATCGCCTAGTTTTACTTTGATCATTTCACAGATGATAAAAATAAATGTTTTTGATTCATCTCAATTAATACTTTTCCTGAAATGGTTGGATTATTTTTAAAATGTACTCTGGCTGGGCGGGAAGCGAGCCCGCAGGTTCTGCGCCGCCCTCGCTCAGGGACCGCGTGCTCCTGGGGCATGGCCCGAGCTCCTCCCGGCTGTGGAATGCACCTCAGGTGGCCGTGGAGATTTGTCGTTTGCTCAACAACATTTTTTATTGTTGTTCTGTGTGAAATTCAATGTTTTGAAATCTGTCGAGAATTCATATTCTAAGTACTTGCTTTCTTGGTATCTTGTTAACCGTGCACCCCGTGTCTTTTGGGGTGTTTGTCTCGACCTTGACAATCTGGCATCAGATGCGTGGAAGCAGAGATGCTCTACAATAAGTCAACTAAAGTAATATTTTTTCATCAAACACTTTGAAAGAGGGACGTATATTAAGCTTATTTTGTTCTGAAGTTGCCATAGACTGTACTAACCGTATTTTTGCATTGATTAATTTGATGTGAATGGACCACAAAAATATTTCTTCAGGAATTGTTATTATTCACATTTTGAACAAAAAATTGAAGCACAATTAATACCACATTTTTATGAAAGGAACATCTACAGGCTCTTGACTTAAAACGTACTATTTATTGTCATAAAGATGTTATAGGCTTACTTCCTATTTAAGCTGTTGAGCTCTTCTATCTGTAATAGTTTTACTTTTTTAAAAAATCTGACTTTTGAAGTTTTGTGGCAAAATTAAAACAAAATAAACATGCTACACACAGACCATAACAGTTTCATATTTGTGATATCTGTTGTACTCAGAGGTATTTCAAAGGATAGAGGTAAAAAAAAAACCTGCCCAAATTAATTTATATATAAACAACTCAATATTAATTAAAATATGTGGGAAATTTTCAAACTTTATTAATGAATTTGACCTCATTTCACTGAAAGTTCTGAGTTCTAGCCATCTTTTTTATATTGTTATTGGTACTTGGAGGATTATGACCAAATTTATGCACTTAGTTACTTTATCCAGACAGGATAAATTGATACTGATTTTTCTCACACTTCCCCTCCTCAAGTTTTATACATTTTATTGTCATGTGTGTTGCTTAGAGTTCATGGAACTGTGCTAAAATTGTAAGCATCCATCTCAAGCAGAATGAAACATAACCTCAGTTTCAATTAGTTAATATTACACATTGCTTCACATATTATGTTTTGGAAATAGAGGACATTAGCATAACAGGAAATCTGGCTGGACAGCGGGCACCTTTCAGAGAAATCTAGAAGACTGACTCTATCTACTCAGGAATTTCAGGGTGCTTGGTATTATCCAAATAAACAAGAAAATTCCTCAGCTTCAACGTCACCGATGATTGGCTCAGTTTTCCTCACTTATTGGGAAAATTGATACCTTTCATTGCAGTAAGAATAACGTAGTTGATTAGGGAAACTGCCTCTAATTATTCTGGTGTTCAATGGTACATGCAAGCTGCATAGCTTAATATCTTTTTGAATCATAAAAATTCTAAACTTCAACTCAGTCTGCTCACAAAGATTATAAATCAGGGATTTATAAAAGCAAGAACATTTCACTTTTCAGATTGACTTGTGCTGCTTCTTTAACCTTACTAAAGATCTTATGGTTGTAGTTTTCCTGGTTAACTACTTCAATGTCACGTTTTAGGTGAATTGTAATTACATCAAATCACACTGGCTCTCCATAACTGGACACTTATAAGATACTCTTAGAAAAAATGTTTCACAATGACAAGATGACAGGCTCTTCCCAAGCTAAGCTTTTCCCTTGTAATATTTTATTCAATTCATTTCAAATGATAACTTTTGTTATTCTTTCCACTCTTTCTTTACAAGAGTATAAATGAGGCAGAGTGGCTTGTCTTTGTGGGATTGGTGCTTACAAGGTGCATGGTGGTGACCAGCCATGTCTGGGCAATGGAAGGAACAGGGACTGAAGTACACTCGAGTGTACCAGTATACTATATAGAGGGAGTGTTTTTGTTACAGTTGATGCAAGTGGGAATGAATGATTGGATTGTGAAAATTGTTAGAAGTGCCTGATTTCTTTTTTACGGTCTTTACGTCAAAGTTGACCTAAATGGATTTTGATTCCACGAATTGAGAGCAACTTTGGATGCAATGATGAAGTCAGTAAGTGCAGCACGTGTGAATACAGAAGCAAAATTGAAGTCAGTGCGCGCAGGTCCATGTGCGACACTCGCACTCACTGATCTTGATCTTTCCTATAGCGTAATTATTCTAGATTAATTTTAAAATTTTGATTCCTGTATTTTTAAAAACATTATAATAGATAATATATTGTGTCAACTATTGTCTCACTTTGTAAACATTCTCATCCTGTGCAAGCAGAGGACAGGGAGAAGGTGTGAGTGCTACACCTGCCCTAGGAGGACAGTAGCCTGCTTCCAATCTAAGGGAGGACAGGAGACTTCTCTGCGCAGCTTTTGTTCTTGCTGCCCTTGTTGTCTTCTGCTGCCTTGAACTATTGTCCTCATGCCACACTACTCTGCCTTGGAGCCAGATGATAATTGGCCGAAATCCCCATAGACAGTGAGCTAAATAAACCTTTCCCCCATTAATTTTGAGTGTTGGGTATTTTTTCTCAGCAATGAGAAAAAAGTAACAAGGCAAACACAAACAGGATTGATACATGCATGGGCTGTGAGCTCCGTGAAGCAAGACTCATCCTATTGATTGTTGTACTAAATACCAACTACACTAAATACACAAACACATGGCTGAACAACGTTGATGTGACATATTCAACATGCTGTAGGACTGATATCCATGTCTGGGGGTCTTTTTTGGAGTGTGGGCTTACACGCCAGACCTTCCCTGATAGAAGGAAGTATGTGCATATTTACAGTGTCCCTTTCGTGGGTGCTTCCCTACTCGGGATGGCCTGACATGGGAGCATCTGGTTCAGGAGGCCTGTTCTTTTCCTCGTACAGAACATATTTATACTGGCAAGCACCTTCTGTTTCTTGTCTGACTCTTTAGCAGAGTTTTGCATGGGAGAAAACTGAAGTTTGGTTGTATTCATCAAATGAGATACAGCAAAGACAATCAAACACTGGCACACAGAATAAGAGAAGCAGTTCTCCTCACTGGCCCATAAGAGAAGCCTGGAGCCAATGGAAGTCAGCAGGAAAGAAAAGAATTCCACCAGCAGGGTGGCAGGTGGGGTAGCGGGGGCTGAGCTCAGGCCTTCCAAGGTCCTAGCAGTGCCCGGCAGGGTGCCTTCAGCAAGTCCTCACTGCCGGGTGTTACATGGGCAGCTGTGAGTTCTTGGGGTCACACTGTGAGTGACAGAGAGGTGGTCGGGGAAGCACACTGACATAGCTCCCATGGAGTATGGAGATTAACCAGTGCACTGGTTTACAAGTGCACTGGGCTGTATCTGCACATCCCAGAGAGGGGGGATCACCTGGAAGTGGCTGCATGCATGAAATATCTAATTCTGTCATACTGATGAACTAGGAGGAGTCAAAGAAGGATGGCTAAACCCTACTTCTGGTATGGGAAAGTTAAACCTCTTTTGAAGATGAACACCACGGCAACATACAGAAACTCACTAAATGCCATCACTGCTGTGATTTCACGTAAGTAACATTGGCTCACTTAAGGGACAGAAAGCACAATGTTTTGAATTATCTATCTGCAGCATTTTTATGAAGCAACTCTTGTGCTAGCAGATGGCTTGTTTTCAAACACATATGACTATAATTACAGGTTGCGCATCCCAAACTGGAGCTCCAAAAGCATTGACAGTCAACGGTGGGAAACATTGGGTGTGATGTCACGCGACAGAGTTATAGTGAAAACATCAGTGCAGATGTCAACAAAAGTCAGCTGAGGGCCAGCACCCAGACCAGAGCAGCTTGTGTCACAAAGCAGGATCACAGTGATCGCTTCAATTTCCTAACACAAAATAAGTGGATCAGCCTGAGGCAAATCTTAAAGAGAAACATTCTCTCTCTTTTTTAAAAAATATTTTAAAGAGTATAACAAACTAGTTAAAAAAGAAAGCATTAGAAGTGATACAAAGGCTGGTGAGATAGCTCAGTGGACTAAAGTGCCTGCTTAGGCAAGCTTAGGCAAGCACGGGGACCGTGGTTCGATCCCTGGCACCACATGCTGCACCAGCCCTGCCCCCAGGGCAGGCTGAGCGGGCCAGAGTTGGGGAGTGGTGGTACACACCCGTAATCCCAGCACTAAGGGAGGCTGAAAACAGGAGGATCGCTATGAGTGTAAGCCGCATAGTGAGATCCTGTAACAACCAAATACATTAAAAAAAAAAAATAAATGATAGAGAATTTCAGTAAACAAAGTGATAGGAACTCAACAATGGTTGTCATGTGGCATATTGTTGTCTTCAATTTAGTTGTTCAGTTTATCAGATACAATCTTGTAAGCTTGTTCCAAACATTATAAAATGCTAAAAAGGACAGAGAAAACATATTAAGCATTAACTGCTCCTTTCAATCGGCCAGCAGAAATCATAAGTTCAATTAATCAAGCCATCCTGTGTGTGCACACATACATTTATTTTTCCTTTCTTCTTTCTTTTCTCCTTGCCCTCATCCCAGCTGTTCCTTGCCTTGGAGCAGTTTCTTTCTCTTTCACAGTCTCCCTGTACCTCTCAGATCATGCTTACCTTTTAGGCTTCTGCACCAGGGAGACAGTACTATGTTTACACATGTGGGTCTGATTTATTCCACTTATGAATATGGTCTCTAGTTGCATCCAATACAACAGAGTATTATTCAGCGATAAAAAGGAGAAACATTCTTACTACTGAAGTCACCCCACACCATTGGTAGGAGCAACAGTTCTGCCAGATGTGCGAATGCCAACGCAGAAGGATGAGAAGGATGAAAGAGCAAGGTAACAGTTTGTCTGCGAAGGAACACCTGGCCTCCCAGCAGCAGCTCTCAAAGAAAACGATGGCAATGGAAGCCTTCAGCAAATAACCCAATTGCGTCTGCATCTTCTACTATGAATAACTACTAAGAAGACAACAATATGCTATGCATTAATTATTGAAACTGTGCTGGTAATCAGTTTCGAAACTGTCTCATTGCCATTTGTTTCTCAATAAAATTATGAAAAAAAATAACTCAAATGATTCTAAGGTGACTCAGCGAGATAAAACTGAGTTGATTTAATGAGATGAGGAAAGCAATTCATAATACGGGGAAAATTCAGCAAAGATATAAAGCTCATAAGAAGCAAACAAGCCAGGTGGGGTTGCACACATCTGTCATTCCAGTCCTTGGGAGGCTGAGGCTGGAGGATTCCAGTGAGTTTGAGGCCTGCTTGGGCTACATAGTAAGTTCAAGAACACCCTAGACTACATAGTGAGACCCTATCTTAAAACAAACAAACAAACAAACAAACAAACAAACAAACAAACTGAAGAAAATGTACATCTTGGAAGAGAAGTATTCAATAAATCATATACATAAAAACAATGGGCACCTCAGTAACATAGTAGGTCAAGTAGAAGTATTTCTGAACATGAAGACAGGTGCTCTGAGATAATACAGTCAGATGTGAATATAGAATTAAAAGAAATTCTAAAACTTTAGAAAGGTTATGAGACTCATGGGACAGCAATAAGTGAATGAGTGTTTGAACTATATATTCCTATGCTATATTCTCATAAGCAACGTTCTTATTTCTTTTCACTTTTCAAATATATAATTGGTCATATAGAATGGAAATAAAGATTTCAGAGAAAAGGAAGCCAAAATTATCACATCTTTGCCTTTCCTTGCTGACAGAATTTGATTTTTTTATACTGCCTATATTTTGGTGTTGGTCAGTGTTTATTTGGTGTTGGTCAGATGTTACTACAGGTGCATAACATCTAACTTTAACAACATGAAGATTCTGGAAATTCTGTTAGTACAATATGAATAAGGCTAACTCAGTTATCCCTCTTGTACATGTGCTGTGTTTGTTCTTTCAGTCAGTTCTGCTGATTACTGTCTCTCCTTTCTCTTCCCACCTCCTCCTGTCCTCTCTCCTTTTCTTTCCTTCTCCCTCATAGCAGGTTACTTCTATCAGAGGACAGAGGGTTATTCAGGCCCATCACTAAAGGATGATTAAAGATCCTGTGTTGCTGCAAAGACAGACCAGAGATACAGCAAGGCAGGTATTGTTCAGTGTCAGTGCAGGCAGCTCTAACTAGCCCCTGTGAGAGCAGATTGCCCAGAAGTATGCAATAATGAGAAACATAAATCTCAAGTATGATGTAGCTTTTTTGTTTGACTTCTTCCTATATAATGTGGAACATTTCTTTCTTTTTTAAAATGTATTTGGTACAGGGTCTCACTATGCAGCTCATACTCATAGAGATCCTTCTGTTATCAACCTCCTTAGTGCAGGGATTATAGGCTTGCGCCACCAGACCCCAACTCGAGCTCGATGGCTGGCTCAGTGCACCCGGGCGGGGAAGCGGGGGGAAGGCCTGCGCTGCGTGTGGTACCGGAGAAGGAACATTTCGAAAGAACTAAATTTGACAAGCACTTTCATCTCACCTTTATAAAATAAAAATCTTCCATGAAAATGTTATTAAAGACACTGAGAAAACTTAAACAGAATATAAAAAGATTCCAAACTTTTCAGTTCTTTCCTTCTTCAAAGTGCAAACTTCCTGATTATAACAAAGTGGGCTGGCTCTGCGCACTGTTTCTACTCAGGTTTGTCTAGGGATTTCAGAGCACATTTGAGAATGAAGGCATATTAACGTATAGTGATGTCTTTAATCTTGGACATTTTATCCCTAACAAGAAAGTTTGACCTTAAGTAATTGTCTTTTCATCCTTTAACTTTGTGGCTTGTTTGTATATTTGATTCTTATTCGTCATCTAGACTTGCTTGCCTTTGAACTAATATAATATCGATTTTTTTCTGGGAAGTTGTTTTCTTGCAAATAGCAACATTTTTCAGATCAAATGATATGCCATTTCTTTTCTATTATGAATGTTTTTGAATAAGATGGATTGCTATCATGATGGACCATCTACTAAAAGTTCTGACATTACCAACTAGGTTGTATCACAGATACCTGTATGAAAGCATTTCTCGACAAATTTCACAAGTAATATTTTGTGAAACAGTGTAGAAACTGAAAATTGCTCAAACACATACATGACAGAAAAAAATTCTAGTAGCTTCTGCTGAGTTGGAAAGTTGGTGTGCTCCTGATTCAAGTTAGAGCCCGAGGGAGGGTGTTAAGAGGTGAGGCCTTTATTAGGTGATGAAATCTGAAGCAGGAGTTTCATGAATGCAAATGTCTTGTATTTTTTTTTAATGCTTTTTTTTCCTATCACTTTTGTATTCTTTAAAAAGAAAAAAAAATGCAGGAACTTACTTCGGTTTTGCCCTCCTGCCTTGTATTATGTGTAGATACAACAGCAGAGCATTGAGTTAATTAATGGAATGACTTTTAATTAATTCTTTTTACACTGACAAGTAGTGCTCACAATGACCTGGAAAGCCGTATTCTAATGTAGCTCCTTAGAATCCTGCCCCAAGCGAGCAGCACGTGGAGAGGTGGGTGCCAGCCTCCCAGCTCTTCTCCCGTCTCCGTGTTCCTGAATCACACGGGTCCTTTTACACCCCATGGGTATCTGTAGCTCACATGGCAAAGATGTTCCCAGATTCCTCTAGTCACAGAAGTCAAGGCTTATTGTAGAATCAGGTTTCTGGAGACACTGGCAAAGCTAGAAGAAGTGGCATTCTTCCCCCGACAACGACAATTCCTGATGTTGATTGCGAGCAATGTGGTTCTAAAAATGACATATGGTAAGTAGGTACAGAAGGTAGCTTCCTGAGAGAAGGGTGAGTGAGGGGCCCTCAAAACTATGGGTTGGGGGATCGCCTGGCACTAGTTGTGCCGCTGATACTGTAAACTCACAGAAAGGTTTGTCTTACTCTTAGCTCCGTGATTTCAGTTAACTAAGTGTTGGTCTGGTGCCATCCTGCTATGGTTTAAAACCCTGCTCCACATTGTGTGAAGAAATAAACCACCCTGTACCTCAGTTTCTTTGTTTGAAAATTGTAGGTGACTGGTGCCCCTAATTCAAAGGATTTTTATGGACACAAGGCAAGTTATTATTGCTAAAGTACTTAGTGTCTCTTCCAGCCCTGGCAAGCACTGTGTGCTTGTTTCAAAAATTGGAGTAAATACTTTGTTCAATTGCGTAAAAAGGAATAGTTATAGGTGTAACTCAGAGTTGTTACAAAGAATAAATAAGATAGTGGCTACAAGGTACATATGCAGTGACTGACAGCAGGCAATGGGAACAGCATCAATGTTTTAAATGTGAGAAAGTAATTAGAAGACAGCTCCAGATATGTACCAAAATATGGAATTTGCCATATTTTACTTTACATATTACTATATGTATTATGTCTATAACCTTTTCCTTCAATCAAAATTAATAAAGTTTATCTGCTTTATTTAAAAGTTAAAAATGACTATTTAGAAGTTGCATGGTCTTTCATGAGCAATAATGTGAATAACTCTAATCTTACTTCTCTCACTGAGAACCAGCCCGTTCACTCAGCTTAGGGACTTGTTTTATACGTCCATTGGGCTGCCAAGTTCTGGATTTCTTTTACATGAAACCCACTGGAGTAGTGAGACAGGACCAGTCAAGCACACGAACTCCGCCTCTTTCTCTCAAAAGCAGCTGTTCAGGCTGTTGGACAGATTCTGAAAGAGCGCGTTTACCTTCACAGAAAGAGCCAAATGGCTTGGAAGGGGACATGGGCGTCAGGCTCGCTCTTGTTCTGGAAGTTGCTAGAAACCGGAGCTTGAGAACTGATCTTTTTAGTGCCTTCATTTGTTTTCCTAAAAATGAAGAAAAAGAGACAGAATTTAACACTTCCTCGATACCTAGAAATGCTACATAATGACAGATAATATTTAGGTAATGGAAAATATCATTTTCCTAAAATTTCTCGCAGCATCTATATCTTTAAATTGGATCCAGGCATACAATAATTCATACTGTGTGAAGTGTTAAAATACCAATCTTTTATTGTTGATATGCTTAGATTAAAACATCACTGATGATTTACTGGATAAAGTTACAAATGTTATGCAATTGAGTACAAGCTATTTATCAGGAAAACTGTACAAATGAATTGCTAACAATTTTCCAAAGACAGCCACTTCTTTGTGCTCAAGGCTAAAAACATCTACATGTTTCGAACTAACCCAGTTTCTCAGAAATGCCACCAGTCAAAGGGCAGAACGCTGAGACAGGAGGGTCTATGAAGTGGAGAGAGAAACAACTACGATGCAGCCTATGAGTCCCTCACTGAGGACTGACTCGAATCTCAGCGCTAAAGGAAATGAAAGGTTAATCTTGCATAGTTCCATCAAGTATGTGGACATGTCATTCTTCAGTTTTAATCTTTTGGCCACATAGAGAACTAATTCTTTTCTAAATTTCATTTTTTGTTGTAAGACTTTCTAAGTAGGAATGAATCAATAAAATCTGACATCACTGCACTTATAAAAGTAACTATTGCCATTTGTTATAATAGGCACCCAAGAAGACGTCATGCACATGGCCCAAAATAATTTAAAGCACATAAATCTGAGACAATCCCCCTATTTTAATTTTAGCCATTTTAAAAGCTTCTGTCGTTTTCCTTTCCTATGTTCCTATCTGTGTTTCCTGCTCTTTGTTTTCCTTAGCCACATCCTTTGGATCATACTAGCCATAAACAAGTGGTTAAGTGAGTTGTTTTCATTAGTAAGTGATCCACTCTCGTCCGCCTCTTACTGCTTCAGACGCTGATGTTAGAGTCTCATTTGATAATGAAGGTCCTACCTGGCTAAAGAAACACTGCCTTCTGTAGCAGGGAAACCTGAAAATGAGTCATCACCCAATTTGCTCACATGAAGTATAAAACAGATTTTCTTCATACACAGGTGGAAAGGCTCCAACTAGTGACTTGAGGAGCCTGCATCTTTGCAGCTCTGTCGTTGTTGAGCTGTGTCCATGACCCAAGGACCACACTGCACACACTCCCAGTGCAGTAGGAGGGCCCTGAGCTTCCTGCCCTGGGAGCTCCGTCATGGGTGGAGCTCTCTTGGCTCACTAGAGCTTTTTACAGGAAAAATTAAGAAATGTCATATCACTGAAGTCTGCGTGGATAGAGGGTTTGATTTACTATCAGATGCAATTGATGTTTCCAGAAAAGTGTTCAGTTATTTAAAAGTAACAATTAAATACTGACTTGAAAATAATTTGATAACGTGTTAATTTGGGAGAGATTTCATACAGGCTATTTCAGTATTATTCGTAGGCATGTACCTGAGTGATGAAAATGTAGTAGTTACTCATTAAAACTTGATGATTATTACTTCTCAGGTTTTTTTTAAACAAGGAAAGATTTTAGGGTAGAAAAAGTGTACTTTGCTAGCAAGGGGATTTTGTGTATTAAATATCAAAACTAAATTTTCAAGACACATGTTACTCTTCCTATGCCATCTCCTCTTTCTTGTCCAGCACATTGGATCTGTAAATAGATGATCACTGGGACAAAACTACTACTTACATGAACAGTTACCAATTTTGTACGCACTAAGGAATGTGCCCAAGTTGGAAAAACTGTTAGCAAATATGTTGATTTTACTAAAGCTGTGTCTCCTCTGATGGAATAAAAGTCTTCATCCTGCCACTGTGCACTAAGCAAAGAAAATGATTTCAGTTTTTCTGTTGGACAGGCTTGCTACTGTGGCCTATCTGAAGAGTGAGATGAGGGTCAAATCTGATCAAGGTTCAGCTCCATGTCCACTTCTCAACCAATTTTCTCTTTCTCAACAGATGCTACTGCAATCTGTTACTGTACTCTGTTCTCCTATGCACAGAGCACAGTAGCATCCAGGAAGAGCTATATTTGCATATCCTACCTATTGTACAGTTTTCCTCAAGGAAGAGCAGACTTTGAAGGCTAATTGCAGAAATTAAAAACATTTAATTAAATTATACATTTTGGTCTGATCTTTTGAGAATTTCAGTGGAAAAAAATGAACATTGGAGATTATAACATGGAATTTGTATAAGACTAAATTAAATTTTAATTTAAATGATACATTTTATGTTATTTATTATAAAATATTACATTGTAACATTTAGAGAAATAGTTACAACAATATACAAGGGCATGACTCAGGGAAGAATGGAGTCTTAAGTCAGTAGTGTTAAAAAATCAGATTAATTGCTTTTCAAGGTCAGTGAAGACTTGGGACATGGGAGAACCTATACTGTAACATCATGTAACTCAGTTGGGTCCCAAATTTTCTGATTAAGGAGATTATGGGGCCACAGAGCAACAGGATCGATGAAGTAGAGTGTGCCTAAGGAGAGTCACCTGGAGAGAAAACATTCTCTCAGGCTTTCACGGAGAGCAAATTGTCAAGCAATGGCCGTGACACATCCACATGGCTGACACTGACAAAGGATCTGCAAACTATGGTACAAGGTTACAGGATAAATCCTGAGGGTACTTGACTGACCTTATCAGATACAAAAGTTACATTTCTTATTATATAGGACTTATCCATCCAGAAGAAAAGTATAAAAACAAGACATATAAAGTAAAGCCATATTAATATGTTGAGCTGTGAAAGGCTCAAGTCAACAACTTCTGCAGATAACCCACTACTATTGTGGACTGCTGGACTGTGTTGGATTGTTTTGCTGAATTTACACACCTATAGTATCTAGATGCCAATAGAATACCCATTTCTGACAGGACTAAACAAAAAAGGGGATAAAAAGGAAAGACAATTTTGTATTTGTATATACAGAATACAGAACAATAGTTAGGATAGATATACAGCTACTTTTGCTTAATTCAATGAGAAGAAAGATTTGTACTGATAGTGTTTGGACAGGATATTCTGTCTGCATTTTGTACTGTGGATAACCACCAGGAAGAAAACAATGCACAATGTGTTAGTTATTGAAACTATCCTATTAATCAGTTTTGAAACTGTCTCATTGATGTTTGTTTCTCAATAAAATTTAAAAAAATATCAGGCCAAAAAATCAGATTAATGACATTAACATTAAAGTATTTTACTAAGAGGCTTTTTTTTCAGTGAATATATTTCCCCCCTTTGCCAAAAATAAGATGGCTGAGTGTGTTTGTAGTTGCATCTGCATCTGCTAGTGTTTTCCATTGATCCTTAGGTCTGTTTTTTAGGCAGTATGGAATGCTATTGATTTTTGAGTACTGACTTTGCATCTTGCTATGCTACTGAATTTGTGTATTAATTCTAGGAGCTTTTTGGTGGAGTTTTTTTGATTTTCCAATTAGAGTACCACGTCATCTGCAGATAATGACAGTTAAACTTCTTCTTTATCTGTTTTTATTCCTTTTGTTCCTCTCTCTTGTCTAATGGTTCTAGCTAATGATTCCAAAACTATACTGCATAGGATTGATGATAGAGACATCCCTGTCTTCTACCTGATTTGAGAGTTAAAACTTTAAGATTTTTCTCCACTTAGAATTATATTGGCTGTTGGTTTGTCACAGATGACTTTTATCAGATTGAGGTATAGGTCATCTATTCCAATTTTCTGTAGGAGTTTGATCATAAGTGAGTTTTGGACTAGAAAAACAGGCTCTCCACATGCAAAAACATTATCTAAAACTAGGGTAGGGTGTATGGACATGCACAGGATTAAAGTAAAAGTGGATTAAACGTCTGAACATTTAAACATAAATACTAAATCTTCTGGAAGAGAAAGTAGGTGAAAAACTTGAAGACACAGGGTTATTCAGAGTTCATTAAAAAAAAAAACTGCATGGGCAATACTTTAAAGAATGAGCAACTGGGATCCCATCTTATTGACAACTGCATGTCAAAGGAAATCACCAACAGAGTGAAAAGACAACCCATAAATTGGGAAAAAAATCTTAACCAATAATCACTCAGACAATTGTCTTCTATCTAGAATATATAAATAACTAAAATAAAGTAGGTCCCCATAATTTAAAGACCCAATCCAAAAATGGGCATCCGAAATGAACACATGCTTCTCAGGGGAAGAAATACAAATGGCAAATAAATTCATGAAAAAATGTTTTACAGCACAGACCATTTGAGAAATGCAAATTTTTAAAAAATGATATACCATTTCACCCCAGAAAAAATGGCTATCATAAAGAAACCAACCAATAACAAATTCAGAAGAGGCTGTGGGAGGAAAGGAACCCTTCTCCGATGTTGGTGACAATGTGGACTTGTACAGTCACTATAGAAGTCAGTGTGGGGACTCCTCTAACAACTAGGACTGGAAATCCCATGCAGTCCAGCTACCTCCTTCTGGGTATCTTCCCAAAAGAACTGAAAACAGCATACCATAGTTATAGATGTGCACTCATGTTTATAGCAGCACAATTTGTCATAGCCAAACCTTAGAAACAACTAAAATTACCTGAAGAATGGATAAAAAATTGGTATTTTTATACAATGGAGTATTACTCAAGTATAAAGAAAAAAAACCTCAAAGCCTTTGAAGGTAAGTGGATGCAACCAGATGCTATACTGATATGTGAAATAAGTCAGACCCACATGTGTAAATATCATGTTGTCTTCCTAGTGTTAGAACCGGAAAGAAGAGCTAAAAGCTGAAACGTGTAATAGACATAGTGAAATGGAAAGAAATGGAAATCAAGGATTAAGCAACGAAGATGAGAGAAATAAGAAAAGATAGGAAAAAAGAAAGGGGGGAAACATGCAAGTATATAGAGAGAATGGTGGAGATGATTGTACTCATAGCTTCAACCAGTTTTTTAAAACTAGCAGTTAAGCTGTAGAATTTTCACCTTGACTAACTCTGCGCACTGATGTCTGAGTTCTCAGCACCTACATCGAGGACAGCAATGTGTAATTCAAAAACCACGCTTGATTATCTCTCGTATTGGTTTCCTGAATGTGTACTGTTTCTAATGTCTTATCAATTATTATTATACTCTCATTAACATAAATGTTAAAAAGTAAGAAAAAAGAAAAGGTTTATGGAAAGCAATTGATAATATTCAATTATTTGTCCAGTGTTGTATAACTGTATCTGTTAATCTGAGCAACAGATTTGATGATAAAAGAACAATCAATGTTAATTAGTTATTCTTGTTTTGAAAATCTGTAGCATATATATTGCTATGTGTTACCCTGATTCTCTTTTTTCTTTCTGGTGCTTGTTTTTACTCTTCAAAATAAAATAGAATAGAATAAAAAATAAAGTATTTTGCCATTAATAATTGTTTTAAAATGTTTTATAAAACCGTTTATTATTTTTTCACAGACAGTCTGTTGTAGGAAGTAGTGAAATAAATGCTTTTCAAGATGTCTACATTGTGAACAAAGTTGAATATAGATTTTTGGGCAAGTCAGCTTTGATATTGACATGCCATTTTGATCCAGTGTAGTTATATAGATATGCCAGAATGTTTATAACCTTTCAGAGAGAACAAAAGGCATTTTTTCCCATACCCAGTCAATGAACTTATGGATTTTTTCCATGATAATAATTACAAATGTATTTTTAGCTCAAATAGTCAATAGCTCTAAACTTTAAGCTTTCTGAACACATTGTACTATTGTTGTTTTTAAACTAGACACAAAACAATATGCTGTCGCATTGGCAATTGCTAATATTTAGTGAAAATTTTGGTAGACTGTTTAGAATAAAGATTTGGCCAGTGGCTGCCGCAGCTGTTTTGCAGAGTCCCTACGAACCTATGTTCTTTCCTTAGAAATGTTAATCCTAGTGCCAACCAGATAGCTCAGTGGACTAAAGGGCTTGCTTAAGCAAGTTCAGAGGACTGGGGTTCGATCCCTATGCTGTGCGGGCCTTGCCCCTGGGGCGCACTGAGATTGCAATTGAGATTGGGTGTGGTGGTACGTGCCTGTAATCCCAGAGCTTGGGATGCTGAAAACAGGAGAATCACTACAAGTCTGATGTGTGTAGTGAGACCCTGTAGACCCTGTACTAAATACATAAAAAAGAAAAAAATGTTAATCCTAACGAAATAATTTTACCTATGAGGTTATTGTTTTATTTGTAAATATAGACTTATATAGACCTCTCCTTTAAAAGGAACACTGTATTTCTGCATTAATTTAGTGTCAGTGAAAAATTTCAAAGACAGCACAGAGGACTTGCAAATGTCTCATAGCTAGCTTCTGTGATCACAACTACTATGCATTACGATGGTGCATCTGCCCTGCTCATTGAGCCAGTCTTGTTCCCTTGTCATTAAACAAAACACATGTTTTATTTGTATATTCTTAGTTTTTATCTAATGAAATTTTATTCTTCCCCTTGGATCCAATCCAAAATTTCCTGTTATAGTCTGTCCTCTTGTCTTCTTTAGCTCTTCTCAATTGTGACAGTTTCTAAAATCTTCCTTTGATGGTTTTTCTCTATGTAACAACTTCAGGAGTGCTCTAATGTTCTGTATAAATGGTTAATACTTCAAAGGTCAGGTGTGATGTCTGCTCTTTGGTTTCTCTCAGTCCACGTGTGCAGTCAAGATTGCCTTCCTTGTGTGCAGTTGCTGTGTGGACCTAACACATGCCCGTTCTCCCTCTCACCCCTTTCCCTTCCTGCCCTTCTTCTTACCCTTCTTCCTGCTACTGATCCCCTACCCTTTGTGAAAGATCTGCCCCCTACTTCCTGCTATATTTTATTCTGCTCTTTATTTATAATTTGGGTTTCCCATAGAAGAGAAGCCATGTGACATTTAAGCTTATGTGTCCAATTTATTTTACTTAATGTTATTGTGAATAGTGGCTGGATGCACTTTCATCTTCCTCCTCCTCCTCCTCCTCCTCCTCCTCCTCCTCCTCTTCCTCCTCTTGTTCTTCCAGCTTCTCCTTCTCATTATCCTCCTCTTCTCCTTCATCTTCTAGTTTTCCTTCTTCTTTCTTCTATTTCTCCTCCTACTCCTCCTGCTCCTCCTTCTGTTCCTTCTCCTCCTTCTCTTCTTATTTCTCCATCTTTCCCTCATTTCATTCTCATTCATACTGGTGCAGGGAATTGAACCTTGGGTCTCACATATTCTAAGCACACCTGACACTATTGAACTGCACCCCACACTGGGGCAGAGATGTTAGAAATGTCTACTCTTGGTCTGGGACATCAATATTCTTCCTCTTTTGAAAGCTGGAGTCCCTGGATCTTGGACATTGGGACCAATGCTGGTGGTCCTCATTTCTACCTCTGGTTCTCAGACTTGCTTGGCTCTTCATTTTACAGACATGGCATATCGTGGGACTTTGCAGTCTTCAAAATTGTGTTAATCAGCCCCCATAACAGAGCCACATTGAGTGCGTGTGTGTATTTTTCCTATTGTTGTGTTTTTGCTGAGGCCGCTGAGTAATACACTATTATATTACACTATTATATGGAAAAATAATTGGCTTTTCTATACAGTATTAACCTTGTATTCTTAAAATTGGATATAGTCATTTTCTCATGAAAAATTTGACATTTTAAGCATGTTTTATGCAGATAATCATTTTATCTCCATGCAACACAGCTTTACTTCATTTCAAGTAACCATAACTTTCGCTGCATTAGGCAGGACTTTTGATATTAAATTGGATAAGAGTGACTGGCAAAAGTGTTCTTTGGCTATTTCCAATTTTAGGAAACAGTGTCCAGTTTCTCACCATGAAGTATAATATCAACAGTAGGCCTTTGTTAAGTACACTGCTCTATTTGAAAAAGTTTATATTTTCTGACTTGCTGACAGTTTTTATCTTCAACAAATATTGAATTTTGTAAAATATTTTTTCAGCATTATTTGATACTATCAGATGTCCTTTTCTTACCTGGATTCAGGTCCTAGCAAAGTTCTTACTTGGGAAATAGACCTTTCAGCCTCTTCCTAAAAGTTACTCTGACCCTTCGTTCTGGAGCTCCAGCGGGGCCTTTCACCACAGTGCTTACGCACCTGAGTTGCTGGACATCGGTGGAGTCATCAGTTTCCAGGCCCGTGCTGCCTCCTACTGAGCCTCTTGGCCTTTATGAAAATCAACTTAAGTTTTCCTGCTGGTGAAGGTTCTGCTCCATGGGAGTAGATTTTGGTTGTATCTGTATAAATGAAACTGTATGTCTGTAACAGGAATGACAGTTTGCTCCCCAAGCTCAAGCTCTACGATGCGTCTAAGCATCTAAGCACATTTCTGATTTTTTAAAAAATTTTCTCAGATTTTTTGGCTCTTAAAGACAGTAATGATGACTTCTAAGCTCTTTGCATACTGGTAGTACAATAGGATGTTTTTTTCTTCTTGTACATATCATCAAAATTTTATATTTTTATTTAAAATAATAATATTTTCATGTTAGTTGATTTTTCAGGAAGCCACATAGAAATAAACTACAAACATATCTTTCAAATACAAATACAAAAAACATTGAATTTTTTAAGAACAAACATGTAAGCCTGAAGTTGAAAATGATTTTTATGGAACATATTTAGTAACATAAAAATTCAAAACAAACATAACAACAAAATCTTTAAGCTTGTAAATCCCAAAACAAGGGAAATGCCAAGCTAAAAATGCAGTGTATTTTCGTTTTTATGAAAAAAGCAGACCTTAAAGTAAAACGTATTACTACAGATAAGGAAGGTTACTGATGATAAAATGAGAAATAATAATTCTGAAGCTGGCTTTGTATAAATATATAGAAATCCTTGTAGACAAGAGGCCAGTGGGGTTGGAAGCTGAGGATTGTACTCATTCAAAATTAAAAAAAAAGTTTCAGCAACTGTAAATTTAAAACTGGGCACACATTGAATGACTATGCTAATTTTGAATGGCATTAAATAACTATGATTGAATGGAATGAAGCAATTAAAATGTAAAGCTAAAGAAAAGCAATTCTGAAATCTAATTTTGTTAATAATGTTCATATTTTCACATGGTTATCTAAAATCTCCATGTTTAAGTTTCCCCATTCATTGCAGCCACACTACTTTCTCAGAAAAAAAAAACCAACTAAACTTAAATAATAATTTCAGTTTGTTTGTGATGATAGATTTTTTTTTTTAACTTAGGAAAAATAATGACAAGAATCATTATGGAGATGTCAGCTTCACTACCACAAGAACAACTGGGAGTGAAATGATCTCCTGACTGTAAGCAAGTAGAAGACTGAGAGGGAGTCAGGAGAGTTTTCAGATGTTGGACCATTTGCGGTGCCGCACTGTGGTCTATGGAGAAAGGGACTTACAGGAAGTTGTCCTGGGTGGTGTCCCAGCTTCTGCCTGGAGTCGCTTCTGAGGGTGTCCAGGAGGGAGGGGAAGCCACACAGCACTGGGACTCAGAGCAGCTGTGAGACAGACAGGCGCTCAGGGCTCCTGAAGGGGCTGGAAAAGGGACAGGGCAACTGGGTGGCATCTCTTGGGTCCTGGGAAGGTGCAGTGCTGCATATACGTGCACCAAGACCTCAGAAGGCCAGGCAGAGGACAATTGCTTGGGGTCGATCCATTAGGGGGATTGATAAGCTGAAGCGCCACTGTAGTTTCAAAGGGTTCAAACTTGTCTTAGTATAAGGCTTTGATTCAGTAACCCAGACTTACAATTTCTATCACTCCCTACTAGTTTGATAAAGACAAGTTGATCCTCACCACCGCTAGGACTTACTGCTTACTAGTAAGTGTTACAAGCTAACGCTTGCTAACACTTGCTTACACATCAAGTCTTCTGACTTATTTCATGTGAAACAACATGCAGCTATTTTATCAGTAGAATGTGATCCTATAGTTGAAATTTTTGTCTTTGTCCAGAACCAATAAGACTGTCTTTGGCACATGTTAATCATTAATTAAGCATGTATTATAAAATTTTAAGACGTGTCAAATTTTAATGTTTCCTTTGATGAGAAAATTCTCAATTGACTAAAACTGTCATCAAGAGAGTTTTGAACATAGAACTATGGATTATGTGTTTGGGATATTTTATTATATGAAAATGCTGATCATCTTCCTGAACACATGTACAGAAACCCAGAAGATGAAAAAATAGAAGAAAATGATTAATTTAAATTTATTCAAGAAAAAGGGGACAGTTCTTCAGAGCAAAGATCAGACACATGTCTTCAGGTTGTCAAGGACTGACAAAAGTAGGACAAGATGACTAAAACATTCTACTGCTAGCTGCATTCATGTGATAATTGAAAGGAAGGAAAATGGTCAAAATTAATATAGAGAGGAAAATGACCAACAAAAGAATAACACCAGATTAAATAAAATGTTTACCAGCATTACATACTAAACAAAGTAGTATATTTTAATTTTGAGAAAAATGATTTGGGTGTGAAACTCCATAACTTTATGGTATTCTATTCTATTTATTGTCTTTTTAGTCTATTTCTTTTCTAGAGGGCCTCATTATGCAGGCTGTACCCATAGGGATCCTCCTGTCCCAGCCTTCCCAGTGCTAGGATTACAGGTGTGCACCACCACATCCAATCTTGGAGGACATCACGGTACACCTGGGGTCCCAGGCTGGCACATGCATGTGGTACCAGGGATCTAACTCAGGTCCTTGAGCTTGGCAGGTAGGTGCTTAGGCCCCCGAGTTATTTCCTCAGCCCAGTTTAATGTTGTTGACAGTGAATCTATTGTGCTCAGACATGTATGTATGTAGGCTGTGTATACTAACTACTCCTTTATGCCAACTGGTCTAACTTTTGGTGGTGCACAGCATTGAAATTGCAACTTCAGGCGATGACACAGAAGCAGAAAAAGGATGAAGAACCCCTGGATAGTCACCAGCATAGTACACGATGATAAGAGTGGAGGTTGTAGCAGAGGCATTCTGACCCCAGGGTCCTTCCACAAAATCTTGTTCTCACATTTTTAACCCATGATTTCTCCATCAAATGTGATGTTAAATTAAGAACAGCTGTAGCATTTGAGAACTGGGATGTTCAGTGTCATACGCATGAGTGTGTATGTGTGGCAGGGGCTTTCACACCATAAAAGTAATTAAGACCTCTGCTCCATCCCAGCCAAGGACTGTTCATCTTTCACTTTCCCAAAAGTCCATGAAAGGGCACAAGACTTTTTTGGAAAGAAATAAAATCATCTAAGCTTTCCTTGGTTGGAATTTCATCAACTATCAAGGAACAATTACTCACAAAGAAGAGAGAGAGGAGGAATCTTATAGAAGTCAGCAAAAATCACCAGCACTGCGCCGAGACTCCCCTCGCGCTCCCTTCCTCCATTCCTTTCTCTTTCTTTGCCCTCCTTCTACCTCTCCCCTTCCCTCATCTGCTTTCCTCCTAGCTTCTCTTCCAGAGACGGAGACAAACACATGGCTTTGCCCCCTCTGAGTTCACTCTCCCGTCGCTTTTGAGCCCCACCGAGGCTTCTGCTCCACTCTTCTGAGGGCAGCTCCAGGACGCAGCTTGGATTTCACCTGCCCTAACCAGCCCTTCATTCGCAGTGAGTCTGCCTCTTACCCTCTCCTAGCATGGGGCTCCCTTTTCTTTCCTGTCCACCGTGATCAAGAATACTTAAGCTTCAACTACCCAAACCTCCAACACTCTCTTTACTTTGAGTTTTAAAATATGTATGACTCCTGTGCTCTTGCACGCTAGTCAGTTTTTCATTTATTTTATTTTATTCTATTTTATTTTTATTTTTATGTATTTGGTACAGGGTCTCACTATACAGCTCGGACTCCTGGTGATCCTCCCAGAGGTCAGTTACAGGCTTGTGCCACCATCCCCGGACTGGGTTGCAGGCTCAGCTGATTCAAGTGTAATTTCTAGTTTTAGGAATCTCCATAATGATTGTGGAATCTCCATAGTGGCTGCACTAGTTTCCGTTCCCAACAGGGTGAGAGGGTGCCTCACCCTCTCATCATCCCCAATATTTGTTATTAGTTAATTTCTTGATCTTGGCCCCTCTTTCTAGAGCGAAACTGAACGTCGTTTTAAT
Source organism: Octodon degus (assembly GCF_000260255.1). Taxonomy (NCBI): domain Eukaryota; kingdom Metazoa; phylum Chordata; class Mammalia; order Rodentia; family Octodontidae; genus Octodon; species Octodon degus. The sequence goes on along the minus strand of NW_004524735.1, from coordinate 2,694,740 downwards.
TTGTATTCCTCTGAAGGGTTTTTCTCTATGGATTTCTTGGCCCATTTGTACTTTTCCTATTCGTTTCACTTCCCAGGTTTCATTGGGTCTTTCGTTTTGAGAGTCTAATTCTTTTGAGTTCTTTACATTGTAGAAATTAGTCACGCCTAAGGAGTAGCTGGCAACAGTTTTTCTGTTGTGGAGTTTGTCTCTTGGTGCTGTTTGTTGTTTCTGTTGCTGTTCCAAATCTTTTGTGATTTGATCTCATTTGTTGAGTCTTGGTATTATTTCTATGCTGTTGGGTTTGGTATGAAAGTCATTGCCTCTGAAAGGTATAAACGTTCTGTGTATGATTGTGTATATTCAGTCCAGGAAACACTCTAGCCAATTAGCATAGAATCTAAGAAAAAGAAAGATGTTAGAGCCAACAAGCACTGTCTGCACTGCAGGACTCCTGCTACCCCGCAGGAGAACATCTCTCTGTGGGAGGCACAATTCTTTTTATTTTATTTTTTTCTTCTCTGGTACCAGGGATTGAACTCAGGACCTTGCGCTTGCCAGGGAGGTGCTTATGCTGCTGAGCCATCTCCCCTGCCCCCCAAGGGCACAATTCTTACTGTCTCAACTACTTACTTTACTTTGCATTTAGGTATGCCTTCCTCTATATTGATTGTTTCCACAGTTAATTAGTATATAAATTTTAATACATTTATGTCTTTGGTTTACCCAGTGAAGGATATTCTCTCAAAAGAGTCATATCCTTTCATGTTTTTCTATTACAGAGAGGAAAAAAATACAAAAAAGTGTGTAATTATATTTACTTAAAGAAATTTAGGAAGAAAGGTGAAATACAAGTTGAAATGGAGCTTTAACATGAGGACATTTAAAGCTAAGCTATTTGTCTGGCTTCCTAGGTTGACAGTGACAACTGCCACCCCCAGGCCTTGTACCAGGGAAATTTCAACACAGCCCGTCTTTCAGGTTTTTCTGGGCCTGCTATTGAGACACAGACTGACTGAATCTGCATATGGTATTTCCTGGCTTTTGTTGTACAAATCATTGGATAAAACTGCTTCTGTTCTGACCTCTCAAATGGACCAAATTGTGAATAAACTCATTTTTCCATTGTATCATAAATAAATAGAGGCAGATATTTGGGACTCATAATCACAGCTTTGCTAGAATCCTGGTAACTGGATTTAATTATTATTCAAACTGATCACAATATAAACATTTTTGGGGCCATGGAGATAACTCAGTGGTCTAAGTGCCTGCCCAGACAAGCACAAGGACCTGGGTTCAGTCCCCAGAACCATATGCCATGCAAGACCTGCCTCAGGTGCCCCAAGCTGGCCACAGAGACTGAGCATGGTAGCGCACACCTGTAATCTCAGCACTGGGGAGACTCAAAACAGGAGGATCATTACCAATCAGCGCTTGGTAGTGAGACCCAGAACCACATTCAAAAAACAAACAAACAACCACTAGGCTATTTTATAGAAACTAGAGAAAATATTCTTCAAATTAAAAACTTTCAATCAGAGTTGGTTAGCTCTTTCATATCACATAGATTAAAGAATCAATTTCATAGGTTAAATTGGCAATAGAACTAGCATTCCTTATATTCCATAGTTTTCTTTTTGTTGAGATATATTACTTTGCAATATTATTTTATTTAAAAACATAAACAATTATGCTTTATGATTTATTTATTGCTTTCAAATTATTTATTATGGCATTGAAAATGTAACTTTCATTCTACCCATAGCTATTCTGAGTTAAACAGATTTATTTGCTTAGCATAAGAGGGCCTTTATGGATTCAGAGGGCAGGATTTCATGCTAACTTCTCATACTGAATTGTTTTTGGCAGCAGCTGTCCCTGTCTAAGAAGGCTTTAGTCTCACGAGAAAGTCATCAAAATATCTATAATATTTTTTATGAAAAGTGAAATCAGAGCATTGCAACAATCGTACCTGGTGAGCAAAGGTGAAAGCCTATCACGGCAAGTGTTTCCCTAGAAGAAAAGGAAGAGCCTGACTACATTTACTGCTGCTTTTACTCTGGACTGGCAATAGTAGCAAATACCAGGATAGGCTCAACCTGAAGCAGCAGAATTTCTTTGCTCATAATCCTGGAGGCTAGATTTGGCTCAAAGCATGGTAGCGAATTTCAACAACTCACACAGTCATGCTGGAAAGAAACGATGAGAAGCTGTAGCAGTACAGAAGGGGAGCGGAGAAGCAGAGCCTACTCCCCCCGTAAACCAAATCCTCATGAATAGTGGCAAGTCTTTGTTGATAAAACAAATGCTTATTGCCTCTTCATAAATATAATTTCTATCAACTTATCTGAATTCATGGATTCAGTTATTTGATGCCTCTAAGAGGCCATAAATTACATCTGGGTAAAATGACACCAAAATATGGCCTGCTGGTGTCAGTGGCTGAGTCTGAAATAATTGTGGACTATAAATAATAGTGTGCTTCTGAGCAAATAGCTATTGAGTCAGAAAGAGGCACAGGGCTTGATGCTGAAGTCTTGTAAGAGAGCTGAAAGTCTTCCTGTGCAGACTCAAACCTCTCATATATAAACATATAGGGTCATAGAAAAGCACATGTATATGGTCATCTATATATGGTCATATGTATATGATCATAAAAGAACATAGCTAGAGAAATTATTCTTCCAAAAGAGGAGAAATTTTTTGAGAAAATCCGATACACATCCCTTCTGTGAAAACATAGATTTGCGCTTCTGAGTAATTTACAGGGCTAGTGATTTGCTAAAGATGTGCCCATCAAACCATATTACTGGAAAGAATTCATTCCAGGAAGTGTTAAATACATGGAGGGCTTCACAACCACTCAACCAGATAGTCTAGACTTACTCTTCCCTTTCCGGACTGTAATTATTATCAGTTTTCAATTTTCTTTATTTCTTGCTTACTATTTATTTATTTATTTTTGTATTTTAGTACCGGATCTATAGATTGTATAGGGTTTCACTATGTAGATCGGACTCGTAGAGAACCTCCTGGGTTCAGCCTCCCAAGAGCTGGGATTACAGGTGCGCGCCATTGAGACGCCTAGTCTCAACGACCATCTCCACGCGCCCGGGAGGCGGAGCCGGCACGGTACACTGGGGATCGCAGACACTTTAATCCGCTGAGCTATTTGGTCAGCACTCCTGCTTAGTGTTTGATACTGCAGTGAATATATGCAAATGTTACAAATATCCCTATTCTGGCAGTTAGAGGACTTCACTCCTTTTAACTATATCAGATCCTTCTTTCTCCATCTCAGCCATTTCTGTCTTTATATTTATTTCAGAACACTCATTAAAATAGTAGCTGCCTTAACTAAATTTTTGACATCCTTCAAATATTTGCCTCAAATAAGTGCTTCACTAGCTTGGCCTTTAGAGCCCAGGTCAGTAGGCTGAAAGCATGAAAAGTGTCAACAGATAAAAAATTGGAAGGTAGTCAACTGTAGCTTTTATACCTTTTAATCTTGTTCCTTTAAGTATGTACCATCTCTAATGTCTTATCAATTATTGTTGTACTCTCTTTAAAATAAATTAAAAAGTAAAGAGTAAAAAAGACAAGAAAAAAAATTAATGTTTATTGAAAGGAAGCATTAATGTTTAATTGGCCAATCTTGCCTACTTGTGTCTGGTAACCTCAGCAACAAATTTGACAATAACAATATGGAATATATCAGCCATTGTTAGTGTTCTATTTATGTTTTGAAGTTCTGTAGCATTTCTATTGTTTTATGTTGCTTTGTTTCTGCCTTTGTTTTGTTATTTGTTTTTGTGTTTGCTTTTCATCTTTGAAATAAAAACATAAATTAAATTAAAAAATGATTGAGTAGGGCTCAGGGAAACAAAATAGCATGTTTGCCTTAGCACAAAACATCTCTGCGTTCGTAGCCAGATGTTTCTGGAGACTACATAGTTAAGAACAATTTAAATAGGAATGACCAAGGGATGTAGTGAATGTTTTAAATTTAAGACAATTATGTAGTACAAAACATGTTGCCATTAATAGGTCTAAATACCTCCCCCCCGCGACTCTCCAGGCCCGCCTCGCTTTGAAGACAGCTGCTTTGGAAATCCTGTTTTCTGTATTTGGTTGAGCTGTCCTGGCTTCCCAGTGTTCTGAGTTGACTGAAATTTCTCTTTTGGGATCATTTTGGCCTTAGAAAGAGCCAACATTTGCATGGTGCCTGCCAGGTGTGGTAAAGATAGGCGACAAGGACACCTACGTTTGTACAAGCGTGCTTTTCTGTTGGATACCATTTGGCAGGAAAATACACTGTATTCTTGCTCAAATATCCTATGTACTCAGGAAAAACAACTTTCAGAACTGCTTCAGAAAGTAGCTAGAATTATACGATCAGTGTACTCAAAGTTAGGAGAGGATTCTGAGGGAGATTAATAAGAATGTATTACACTGTGATATATTTTTTCAAATTTATGCATTCATCACGTATCTTGGTCACACTCATAAGTTGAAGTAAGTCACGTAAGTGGTAGAACAAGGCCAGGTCTTCATATTTTTTTCATCTTGTAAAATTTGTATCAATATTTTCTTCTTTGTCAATTGTTATCAATTTTATATAGTAAATTTTAAAATTATGATGCTTTATTATTGCCAGCAATTTTTGATAAAAATAAAATTTATTAATTAATAAATGTTGATTTCATATTAAGGTTTGGTTTTGAGCAACATGCAAATTGACACACTGTTAGAGAGCTGATGTCCTCACGGCACTTCTCGGTCTCTTCCGTGGTGCACTGTGTCCACGGAATCCCTGTGTCTCCTCGAGTGCCCGTCATCACGAACTGGGCCACATTACACATGCTCAGTGTTTGTGAAGTTTATTGTACAAATTGCTTATAATATTTAATCTTTCATGAGTTGCTACATGAGGTGATTAAAGAGAACATCCCTGAAGTAATTTTTCTTTCTTCCACACTTACATGATATGCAATTTACTCACTGGAGAATGTTGGGAGTCTGCATTTCATTAAATTCCATAAGAACTGTGAATTATCATATCATATCATATCATAATTATCTAAAGTAATATCTTAAAGAACATAGTTGTGCATTTCTTATGCAAATACAAACAATATAAATATCTGGAGAACTAAGGGGATTCTTCATCCTTCTGATAAATTGTTTTAGATTTAACCTATAGTAAAAACTAAGCTAACTTATATTTAAGTCTGTAGTTGTAAAAATTATTGGAGTTTATATTTACTATTGTTATTATTATTTAATGTATTTGGTTGCTACAGGGCCTCACTACACTGCTTGGACTCACAGTGATCCTCCTGTTTTCAGCCTCCCGAGCCCTGGGATTACAGGTGTGCACCACTATACCCTGAGCCTGTGGCTGGCTCAGCCTGCCCTGGGGGCCGGGCTGGCGGGCCATGTGGTGCCTAAGCTTGCCTAAGTAGACACTTCAGTCTGCTGAGCTATTTCTCCAGCCTTATATTTGATTATTAAGATCACAGAGTTTTAACTTTCAGAACTATGTTTTCCTTTTGTCTGTATTAAAATCTAATGTTACCACGTATTCTAAACTTCATCTTCACCTATGTAATTGGGGATCAAATCCAAAGAAAGGTGACAATTACTAAAAATCCATGAAAGAGTTCATCTAACCCTGCCAGTTTTTGACTTGGGGGTAGATTTTTTTTTCTTAGAGGATGAAATATCAGCCAGAAAAACTAGAATTTGTATCTTACATTAGTGAAAACTTATGCTGCAAATTACATTTGGCTCAGGAAGCCAATTATTCTTCCCTTGCCAAATAGTTTTCTTTCAAAATGGCACCTACTATTTAAAAGCCAATACAATGTCTGATTTCAATAAAGAAGAAACATAATAGTGTTTTGTCAGTGTTGAACGATGTGATAAGTACTATCACTTACAAGTACTACAGCACAACCCTGAAACAAATAGAAGACCCCTAATAAGCTTTTATAAGGCAACTGGATATCAAATATGTAACATGGCTCACCTAAGATAGTATATTATTACAAAAATCAGGCCATAGTATCTGAAGTGATGCTTTTGTCCAAAAGAACCAGGATTGTAGAAAACCTAGTTAAGTGTAATTATCTTTTGGCAGAACATTTAAAACCTAAACCTACTTTTTAATCATAGCCCCAAATTTTCTTCTAATGTTCAACTCAGGATAGTAACTACTTCTTAATACTTCATGTCAGCACATATTCTCACTGTTAATTGTGTGATAAATTCAAGACAAATACTGATTTTTAAGGAAAACCATATTTCAAAATTAACACTAGAAATTCATTCTATTGGTAATAAACATTTTTTATAGGGAAGGATTTCTCTCACTGAGTTGGGCATCTTTCCTCTCTAAGCATTGCAGATATTTAACTCGGTCACTTCGTGATAGCCCAGCACACAACTGTACCTCACTGATGGCCTTCCCTATCCACATCACTTATTTAGGTCTGGCTCATCCTCCCAACACAATGCAATGTGATTTTCTTATACCTGTGCTGACCTTCTGGTCTCAAAAACGTGCATGTCTGTGTCATCATTGTACTTCTTGAGCCTTGCTTTGTTACTCCAAATTCCTATCCCCCCACCTAACCCACTGAGAATGTGTCCTAGGGGGAATCTCTGTCCATTAAAGAGCCCACTTAAAGTTTTAATATTGTATTAACTATTAAAAATTGTAGGAAAATATTTTAACTTCACTTCAATTTGTGCTAAAATTAATGTATGAAGCACCTGTTTTTGTTCTGAGTTTAAAAGCAATGTATTTTCAGGCTGAGACAGGAGGACTATTGTGAGTTCAAGACCAACATGGTCTATAATGTGGGCTTAAGGCCAGCCTGAACTGCATAATGAGATCCTCTCTCAAAAAGATTAAAAAAGCCCAAACAAACCAAAGAAAAATGTGTTTTAACATACAAAGAAAGATTTTTCTCAGTTTTTTAAGTAAATTCTGTTTTTCAGTTTTACTGTGAAGTGACACTATACCTTGCGCAGCACTTATTACTAACCTAAGCTTTTAAGTAATATTTTAAGAGAAAGACATATTATTGATCATCTATTCTTAAAACTGTTTATCATAATAATTGCCGTAGAATACTAGCATTATTAACCCATTCAATTGCATGAGTTATCTTAAAGGATTTTTCAGTTTAAAAACCTTTTGTAATATATTTTATATTCTGAGCAATGCCACCTAATTAAGTCATGCTTCTTTTTTAAATAATTTATTTAAATGCAGTTTCATATTTTAGACTTTTTTACATTTACTTTCTTTTAATGAAAGAAGATTAAAATTAGAAAGACTAGACATCTAACTACCTCTGTATACTTCAAAGCAGAAAGTTCTCTTGCTACTAAATTAGCTGATGAAAGTTATTTTCTGGAGCCAAATCAGCTGTATAGTTGCTAATGAAATAAATTAAAGAAAGGTCAGATGAAAGAAAATGAATACTTTCACAGATATTAAAGTACACACTTAAATTACCGCGAATTAATAAAAAATTACACGGAAATTTTACTTTTCAATGTCACTCCTCTTAAGTCTAAATTTCCTCAATTCAGCATATGTATAAATGTCTTTGTACGGCTGCGGTCTTGTGTAGTGTGGCCACTGTATCCGCTGAGCCTGGGACATCAGCCTAGAGGGAGGAAATCCTTGCATGCCTGGTTCTGTCATTTCCTTCCTCTCGCAGAAGTAAATGCTTCAAATGTTTAGCATTTTATAAAGTGTTAGGAAGTGATTCAGATGCTGTCATTCTCAGACAGTGTGCATACACAGCAACTAGCTTGGACTAGTAGAAGAATGTTCTATTTTAATGCGTTGTTCTAAGAGGGGAGAACCGGAAACTTTTCACTAGAAGTACAAGAATAGGGTTGGCAGACTGCTTCACATCTACAGAACCCTGAGTGAGATTCTATTTATGTATTTATTTATCTATCTAATGCATTTAGTACAAGGTCTACAGGTCTCACTGTGTAGATTGGACTCAAAGTGATCCTCCTGTTTTCAACCTCCCAAGCTCTGGGATTACAGGTGCGCGCCACCACACCCAGTCTCATTTGTCATATCAGTGCGCCCTAAGGGTGGGGTCCGCACTGCATACTGGGTATCAAATCCCAGTCCCTGTGTCTACCTAAGCAGGCACTTTAATCCACTGAGCTGGCTGGCCAGCCCCCAAGTGCAATTCTTAGCTTTGCTAGAATTTTTTTT
>NW_004524735.1:2670893-2686404 GCF_000260255.1 Octodon degus | reverse complement strand
TATAGCTCTAATTCTTTTTTTTTTTTTTTTTTTTTACAGTGCATGTTCTGAGAATGCTTGGTTCCTTGTCCTACAAACTAGGCAAATTTTGCAAATGGTGTCTCCAAGACACTGCTGCACGGGACACCTGGTGAGTATTTAAAGAATGGTCCTCAGTTAAAATCTAGTGGATATAATTTTTAGGGGGTTGGATCCAGGGTTAGATGATTCCAATGAGTACTGGATGAATAACAGTGAACAACACTCCAAGTAGATAATTTTCCTTTTTTTAAATTAGAAACAAAAATGTTCCTGTCTTACTCCATTTTAATTCCCCCCAAAAGAAGCCACATTGAAATTATATCCTGTAATTACAAACTTCTGCGCTACAATTTATACCAAATTAGTTTCTTCATTCCAGGTGTGTCTCTTGTTGAGTGATGAGGCCATCTGGAATCCGACCTTTCCAGGAGAAAAGATATTTGTTGGAGTTATAGCTTCAGCTATGTTCTCCTTCTTAAGTACAGTAAGTGTGATAGAGAGCTACTGGGTGACAGGTGCTGTTCTCTGCAACTTCCCAACACCCTTCAGTGGCTGCGGGATAAATTCTTGTCTTCATTTCTCAGATCTCCTAAACTCTTTTCTCTGGTTTGGACACAGCCTGTGAAAATGTCACTCACATTAACAACAATAAAGTGTTTTGACTCAGGAACTCAATTTCCTGCGATAAGGAAAAATACATCTGAGGGCAACATCCTACACACAGGCATATGCTCTGCATCTTTGGGTCTGCCCTCAATGGTGACAGTGAACCTGTGCCCAGCCTGTGACCCTACATAGCACCAAAACCAAAAGACAGAAGCACTCCCCACCCTGGCTCAGCACAGGGTGTACCTTTCCATCATGCACTTGTAAGAACAACTTTCAGGTTCTGTACCATTCAGCATGCTTGTGATGAAAACTGAGGAAGTTGCAAATCCACCACGAAGCTAGAGGGAGTGGAGAGCATTTCTAGTAACTGTGAAAGGGAAAAAGAGCGAAGGTGCAGGTGCCATGGTAGGAGATACAGCACCCTGTAAACACAAAGTGACTCTGTGAAGCTGTTACTACCCAACATGCACATCCATAAATTACTGTCTGTAAGAGATTTACTTTGTTAACAAAGAGACACAAGTTGTTCATCTTCATGTAACCTTGTGCCTCTGGAGATCCTAGCTCCTGGTTGTTCAACTAGGCCCAGCAGATCCTCTCCATTGGGAATGGTTTACCTCCCTGAAATCTCGAGTTCTCACTGCAGACCCCCATGACACACCAAATTTGTTTCTTCTGTCCAACCTCACTTCATGCTCTTGACTTGAGAAGACTTACACTCCCCAGCTCTCTTCTTCCTCATAATGTGAAGCTCTTGCTAGCTGCCCAGCTCCCATCCCCATGAGCTCAGCTCACAAGGCAGCTCCTGATGACACGGAGAAGCAGCTGCAGTGAATATAAAGTCCTCGAGGCCATATATTTGACAGCTGTAGTCCACCTCCCTCATCTCTCCATGCTAGCGTTCTTTGCCCTGTCTTTGTGATCTTCACAATGAAAGTTTTTAATACATTGTATTTTTTATGACATTTTTATCAGTGCGTGTTTACAGCACATAATTTCACTCATCATGGGGAGTTGGTGTGTGGACTTAATGCATCCTAATTATTTTTTTATCCCATCCCCTCCTCTATCTTCCTACTCACTTCATCTCTAGGGCCTCTTTCCCTTTGCAAAAATCTTCCTACTCACTTCATCTCTAGGGCCTCTTTCCCTTTGCAAAAGACACAGAATTTTCTCCTCTGCCTTCTAGAAGTCAACAGCATAAATAGTGCATAGTGCTTATGAAATCTTTATTTAAAAACTAAGGTAAGAAAGTAGAAAGATATAAAATGATACTGAGGGAATTGAAGAAATGTATGTTTTGCATGGATTAGGCATGTGGTCACATAACTAACTTTATCAATACTTTTGAAGGCATAGTGAATTTTCATCAAAAAACTGTCCAGAATACACATATAAAAATCATTAAACCACAGATTTATAAGCAATGTAGGGCCTCAAAATTAGATATCTAGAACTTTCTTCCTTATTAAATGATGTTTAATTTACTTGGCTTCCATCCATGAGAAATTGCAAACAATTTCTGAATTAAAGAAAACAATTCACAGCTATATGTTAGTATTTTCCATAGGGCAACCATGTGTATATGGCTTGAATGACATACATGGTATTAAAAACATGGAAATATAAGATTAATGCAATGACCCCAGGGATTATAAATTGTGTCCAGATTAGGGTACTTACTCATGTAACTAAAGGAAGAAATAACTACTGCTATAAATTATATTGTAGCTTATGATATATTTATGAGAAATCGCTGGTTCTTTTTTGACTGCATAGAGAGAAAATATTTTCAAAGAAAGGAATAATCTTGAAAACATAGGTCAAATACAAACTCCAGAGTATTCCAGCAAATGGATGGTGCTGCTATTCTTGTGTAGGAATGGACCACAATGGGAAGTCAGGTTTGACAGTGCTGTTACTCCTCTGTGCCACGGAGTAATCCATCAAAGTCAGTGAGGCAAAGGAATTCAGAACTTGATCCCCCCCATTATATTGATAGAGCAAGCCCCTCAGTAACCAGTAAGAAAATTCAAGTCTAAGAATTGAACAGAACTCTATCCTGCAAGATTCTCAGTAATCTCCTCAAAGAACGCACACTGACTAAAACACCTCTAAACATAATTTTATTTTATTTATTTTTTTGTGTGGCCAGCTCAGCCCACCCTGGGGGTTGGGCTAGTGTGGCATGTGGTGCCCGGGATCAAACCTCGGTCCCTGAGCTTTTGCCTAAGCTTGCCTAAGCAGGCGCTTTAGACCACTGAGCTATCTCCCTGGCCCACTCTAAGCATAATTGCAACAGGACTTCAAGATAATGAAATAAAAGGCTGGGGGATCCTAGGCTGCTCCACTGTTCCACCCTTGCTTATAACACACACACACACACACACACACACACACACACACACACACACGTCTCTCACTGAGCAAAAGCACCTTCTAAACGATAGCGCTTCCTGGGCAAGCTCAGATGATTCCAATAAGAATGGGAGATAAAAAAAGCTCGCAATGGCACGGTGCAGCCTGACAACTGCAAATTAGCAACCACAGACTCACTGAGGTGAAGTTAGCCGTAAACTACCAGCGTCCCTGGGGAAGAGCAGAAAGTATTTTTAGATGATGTCATGTTGCCAGAATTGAGTGAACGCAAAAATTTGCAACTTTAATATCTAAGAATTTTTTAAATGAAACAATAACACTGTTTCAGTTTTACACTTGCGTAGGTCTTTTTAGTATAGAAATGCAACTGCAAAGATAATACTAAAATATAAATTTCAGTAAGTTATGGCCTGAGTACAGACTGATAAGTTATCATGGTCCTGAGCCAACACGGCTGAATCCCTGAAGCAATAGCCCATCTTCCCAAGGACTGCTTCCTCCTCCTTCCCCAGCCCAGCCCTGGAGGCGACTTCCAGTTACCTGTCCTGCCCACACAAGGGAGCCTCCAATCTGCTCCTTGTGTGTCACTGAGCCTGCCTCTCGGACTCCGCCCCTAGTGAAAGTCCTAAAGTCTCATTGCTCTCTGCCTCAGGTCAGAGGATTCCCCAGTCTCCCAGCCCTTGATCCTCTCTGTGTCTTCAGAGTTAATAAAGCCCTCCCCTCCCCATTTCTGCTTCTCTGCTGTGCTGTTACTGCCTCTGCTATCGCTGCTGCTGGTAAAACCTGACAAATTTTATGTGTATGAACTTTATAGTACGTAATTTATGGTTTAGTAAAGTTATTAAAACTGATACAGGGGAAAGAAACTCCCAATCTGCAAGATACCTGGGATTAATTTATGTTCTTTAAAACCAGAGAAGGAGTTTTAGGAGCAATGAAAGTTTAAAAACAGAATGTATTTACTGGGGAAAAGAAAGCTTCTATCTGAGAGAGGGACAGAAAGGGACTAAAGTGGGTTGCCAAAGACTCTGCCTGTTCTAGGGGTTTTAATAGAGCAAAACCATAAGGTGAGGCAAGTCTAAGGTGGGAAACATGGGAACTCACAAAATAAGCATGAGGTGGGACAAGACGATGGTCAACCAGTAAGATTACAAGCACAATTGCTCAGGTAAAATTGATTAAATCCAGGATCAAATGGGGAAGTGAGTCCCACAGCCAGTAGACAGGAATGCAGAACAGGGCTCTTCCTGTAGGGAGTTGGGTTAGCCACACTTCCTGGTTTTTTCAAGATGACTGATATTTACTTAGAGTATCAATCCCTGATGCACATCCCTAGGGAATTTGGTGGCATTTGTTTACTCTTTTGTTTTGAGGTCTGGCCCACAGCAAGAGTGTTTGTCTCTACCACAGTTGCAAGGTACCTTGTCTTCCATAAAGGTTCCTTGAAGGCCCAGCCCTGTCTGACTGCCTATAGTATTTCTGTCTAATTTAGCTGCCTTCAACAAAACACAACAGACAGATCTAGGCTAAGTCAAATTTAAATAAATAAACAAGTGGACATGATGATTGAAGTAAAAACAAAACAAAACAAAACAAAAAACCAAAAAAGGACGCTTCCAGTTTGTGAGAAGACTTGTAGGAGAAATTTTTATGTAACAATGTATTGGCAGGCAAAGAAATACATAGTTCTATCTAAGAAGACACAAATGAAGGGCACTGCATGCATCATTTTGGGATTATACTTCTAACATTCAAAAATGAGGAACATTTTAAGTGTCTACAGTGGAACCAGTAAGGAAGCGAATTGTGGATGTGCTGGGAGACTTCTCAGTTAGCCAAGCAGCAAGCACGGAGTGTGTGCTCATCAGAGCATGCTGGAACCTGTGCATCTCCATCTTTCTCCTCCCTTTTCCTCCTCTATTTCCTGGCTGGTCCCTTCTCTGAGTCCCTTCCCTCCCCCATGAAGTCTAAAATGTGTTCTGTATACAGAGTCTGTAAAGATAAAAAGTTAAATTTCCGTCATTTGTGTAAAAAGGGATGCACCTTGAGCCTGCAGTGCCACATGAAATGAATCCGACTCACACACTTAGATACCGCATGGTTTTTCTTATATGAGAAACTTCATGAATAAATAATTTAAAGAGAACAAGGAAAGACAGATGATGGGAAATGGGGAGAGACTGTGGGCATATTTCTTCATCTCTCTGCGGCAGAGGTTTCTTATCTAGGAAATGGGTATGCAAACCGTGCCTGCTGCACAAGGATATTGTGCCAATTAATTGTGCTGATTCATTGTGCTGTGAAATGTGCAGAATGGTGCAGAGCAGAGTAAGGATGCAGGAAATGTCAGTGACTAATAGAGAAGAACGGAAACTATTGTTTTGATGCTGAGAAGTGGATACGCCAAGCACAAGTTCTACCACTCAACTACTGCACTCCCTCTGCTCCTGAAAACTCACCCTCCTGATAAAGCCTCCCTCTCACAATTACATGTTGCTTTTCCCATCTAGAATTCCTGAAATTTCCATTATTCTTCATAGTAGCACAATATTTAATCAAATGGTCTTCACATTAGCACAGTTTGAATTTCTAAATTGTGGCAGAATGTTGACTAATTCAAGACAATTTTAGCCAGGGAAGGAGATGTGAAGCAGATGCCTCAGCTGCGATTCTTTAAAAAAAAAAAAAAAATCTCCTGCCAGGTGTCATAGCCCATAAGAGGGGGAGGCCAAAGGACTGAAAGTTCAAGGCCGTGTAGGTAATTGGCAACTTAACATATCTTTGTCTAAAAAAAAAATTAAGAGGACTAGAAATGAAGCTCAGTGTATGAAGACCCTGGGGGGAGGTGAGAGAGAGAGAGAGAGAGAGAGAGAGAGAGAGAGAGAGAGAGAGAGAGAGAATTTAATGCTGGAGATGTAGCTTAGGGCAAAGGCCCAGGACTCAGTCTTCAGTACTGAAAATTTAAGCATGCTGAAAGTGCACAAAGTGATACATGGAAATGATCACTCTCATTTAAATGCACTGATGTGTAAGTGCTTTCCAAATAGTTTGGTACAAGTTCATTATATTGATTCATCATTGTGTATTAAACTAGGGTTTTGGTTCAAAGACTGAGTTCAAACAAATGTGAAACCAATTCCGTGCACTTATAATAATAAAATGTTTTACTCATCATATCTGTGAAACAATTCCTTAGATCTTTGTGTAACATAGTACTAGACACAAATTACATACAGAAGTGGGATTAATATTTGCTACTGGCATGAAAGCACAAATACATTTTCATTTTACTGACCATGTGAAAAATAATGTTTAATGACGGATGTGCCCCATGGAAGGAACTGCGGCACCAGCGTGTCTACATCATGCTGTCTACACATCACTCTACATGTCCCTGTCAACACGGACACAGGGACATTAGCACTGCAAGGGGCTGGAGATATAGCTTAGCAGCACAGGCACCTGCCTGGCACACACAAGGTTCTGAGTTCAATCCCCAGTACTGCAAAAACAAAAAACAAAACAAAACAACAAACAAATGAACAAAAAACACTGCAGACTTTTGGACTTCAGTGCCTCTACACAAATGTCATATTTTTTCTGGATGTTCTCTCTTCCTTAGACTTCGTCTACCTATGTCAGCAATTATGACATGTACTGCTATAGACATAGGTATGCATGTATCAGTGTAATGTGACATCTTTAACTCTTTGGGGATGGTACCTAGAAAAGGAGGAGCTGAGTTTTATTTTCTTGGAAGACATTTATACTGATTTCCAGAGTGTTCGTTCTATGTGTTTGTTCTACTCCCTGCAGCCAATATTTGCTATTGTTTGGTTTCTTGATCATGGCCATTCTTACTGGGGTAACATGGAATCTCAGTATTGCTCTTTTTTTTTAAATTCTACTAAGACTTGAGACATTAAGCCTTGATTTTGGCCGTGAGTCTCAGAGAAGCATCCTGTGACAATTCCAGACTGTGTGAGAAGCTCCTTCAGAGCATTTCCAAAGCCTTCTGTGTCTTGCTGCACTCGGGCAGCATCAAATATTTCTCTCTCTTAAATTTGAATATGAGTTGAATTCAGTTCTATTTCTTTCTCAACAGCTTTCCTTAGTGACTATGATGGTACTCGATGCCTTGTAGATGTTCAAAATTGCGTATTGAACACATGGACCAACATATCGATGAAGGAAGGACTAAACCTCTGCATGAATTTTAGGAAAGCTTTCAATTATTAATTGATCTGTTATGTCCAACTATTAATTGACTTGTGCTTGTTAGTATGATGCTAACCAGGTAAGAGTTCAGAAACACATCACTCAAAAAGAAGACAGTTTAAGTAAATGAGGAATGAATAAAAAGCAGTGATGTGTTGGAGTTAGTGTAATAGGGCAAGGTTTTTTTTTTTTTAAGTGAAAGATTAAAGGGGCTCTTTTATTGGAAATAGGCAACCGAGCTTGTACATGGAATAGTCTGAGAATGACGGTGGAGGATCACCTGGGTAACTCTCCTTTTTTATTATTAATTTTATTGAGAAATAAATAGCAATGAGACAGTTTCAAACCAAATTGGTAGGACAGTTTCAATAATTAACACATTGCATACATTCTTCCTAGTGGTTAATTGCTGTGCATATTGTTATCTTTGTAGTTGTTATTCATAGTACAAGATGCAGACATGGTATTCTGTCCAAATACTGTTAGTACAAATGTTTCTTCTCATTGAATTTAGAGAAAGTAGCTGTATATCTATCCTAACTATTTTGTATATACAGATACAAAATGGTCCTTCATTTGCATCCCTTTTTTTGTTTAGTTTGTCAGAGATGGGTATTCCATTGCCATTTAAATATTGTAGGTGTGTGAATTCAGCAAAATAATCCAATATAGTGCTGTAGTTCATAATAGTAGTGGGTTATCCATAGGACTGGCAATGTCAGAAGTTGTTGACTCTAGCCCTTTTACAGCTCAGCATATCAATATGGCTTTATATTTTATACTTCATTTTTATACTTTTCTGCTGAATGATCCTTGAAAACAGAACAATTGTCTCCATTCGGCTGTGCCTGACCCTATTTTTATGTATTGATATGTGCAGAGCTGGCTAGGACTTTTCCTTATCCCTTCAGTTGGCTTTAAGCAATGCATATTGGTCTAGCGGAGGTGCTGGTGGTAGTCTTTGAAGACGGCATGCACGTTTCCTAGGTTACCCTTGTCTGCTGCTCTTTAGTAGGAGATGAGTTGAGACAGGATGAAGAGCCAATGCTCTCCACTGGAATTAAGCCTTGAAATAGATGCTATGACTTCCTGAGGCTCAAAGGATTACATAGCAGAGCTGAAGCATCAGCCCCAAAACATTAGCTACTGCCTCAACCGTGTAATACAAAGTGCTCTCTGCATATCCATCTCTCCGCGTATTTTGCAGGTAAATGCAGGTCTCCTACCTAGCCCAGCTCACAGCACTCATCTACTTCCTACCATTCTCAGTCATTCATTCTCAAGCCACTCCTCCTCCACAAATGAATAAAACCCAAGTTTCACCCTGGGTCAAGGCCTTTGTTCTAGATAGCTGTTACCATGGCTGGACTTAGGACCCCTGGGATCCCCATAACTATAAATATGGCTTAGCGTCTTTATTCACACTGTGGGTTGTACTGGAAGTGGTAGATTGGAATTAAGTTGATGGGATTCCAACAATTTATTTATGAGATTACAAATATAAACTTCCCAGACAAAGTTGAGGACCAGAAAGGGCTCTCTACAGATGGTGATGTGGGCCTTGAATGACAGATAGAAAATATGTGTGCCTACAGAGTTGGATGGTTTGTTGGTACTTGAGTTGAATTTGGGATCTCAATGTGTAGGGTTTGAGCTAGGATGAAGCCCTTTTAGATGCAATTTGCAAATGTGTGGGCAGCTTCTTTGAAGACTAGAACACAAAGCCAGCAAGAAAAAAATATTTCTGTATTTTTTAGAAAAGAACAAAAAATCAGATTTATAAAAGTATAGTGATCACAGTCATCAGAAATTCCCTCAGAACAACACAATCATTTTTGTTTTAAACAATTTACCACACATTCTCATGTAATACTTTTTCTTAATCTTTTACATCATATTCTTCAATGTTACTTCATACCACCATTGTTTTAAAATATCACTTTCTATCCAGAAAACAAAAGACGAGTGCATTTTGACATAGCAGAGTTTATTTTTTTTAAATCATAGGGGTAGAGCGTCGTGTCTGGCTTTGCACTCCCTGCTTGGGAACCTCAGGTCCACTCTGCCCATGAGCTACGCTCATGCCACAAGTGCTTCTTGCCTGGGAGCATGGGCCTGGTGTGCTGAGCTGGCACCCAGGGCACACAGCCACTCATCCACATTCTGCACGTCTCTACCTTTGCCCTTCCTTAACCACATTCTTTTTCTGAGCAAAGTATTTCAAAAACCTGACCAGAGGGAAGAAAGGAGGTGCAATCAATGCAGTCATTCCTGGGGACAGAAACTGGGTCAGTTACAAGGAGGTCACAGGGCAGGCTGTGGAGTGAGGGTCAATGGGAGGTCAGGTTGCCAGTCACCGCAGTTGTCTGCAGCCCAGCAGCAGCACAGAAGCAGAAAGAGCGCAGGCCTGCAGTTCACTCCATCTCCAGCCCTAGTCTAGAGCTTCTTTTCTCCCTTTTGATCAAGGCGAATTGTGCTCAGACCCTAAGACGAACTCTGTGATGTAAGCACCTTCTGCTGCCTGATAAATATCCCTCTGAGTTGTGAATCAGAAACAGAGGCAGGACCTGTTTCCTGTCGCTTGCACAAATAATGTAAGGAATCAGTCTGCCTTGCGTGTGTTGACTGCCTAATGCAGAGAGGCCAGCATCAGCGAGCCTGTTGTGAAATTGCCCTGACAGTAAGTAGTGGAAATGGACGTCAATCAATGCTCTGGAGAGGAATGAAATATCATTTAAAGTGTGGATAGACGCAGAGAGGGCATCCCAGAAGTGGAGGAATAGTACAGTCGAGACCACCCACAAGCAGAACGTATGCGAAAGCCTGTAGGCAGCAGGCACCCTGTGTGTGGCCAATGTCGCGCGCACCTTCTCTTCTGTGAAGACAGGAATCTAGAGCAAGACACAATTAATTCAAAGTAATTACAAAAAATTTCTAGAATCATAGATCAGCAGAACAAAATAGCAGCTTTGAGGATATTGCCAATATTTATGAGGCAACGCTCTTCTATCCTACAGTCATACCTGAAATAGAAGCCATTATACTTTTATCCTCAGGTGAAAGAAAAGCTAAAAGAGGATGACTCCATATTCTAGAGGGTCAGTGTTGCAGACTTTGCATTCAGAGAAGCAGGAGAGAACAGTAGAAAATAGAGCTTTGGGTAATAAATCCACCTTGACTCTTTAGGCTGAGAAAAGTTATTACTTTTTGTGGTGGATGGGTGTGTAGCCTTTCTCTCCTGGGATGCTGTGTAAAAGAAAGACAACTGGACACATCCCTTTGGGGGCTGCGATGAAATGAAAAAGAAGAAAAGTTATTGCTTTTCGACAGTCTCGCTAATTTCAAAATAACCCGCAGTTGCACTGACTGTATTCAAAGCAGCTCATAAACAGCGGACTGAAGTAGCACGGTGTTTCACAGTCAGTGCAATTATAATAAAAATGGAATAATAGAGATTGAAATTCACAGTGGTTGTGTTTCCACAAAGTAGAATCTTCTACTGGAAAACAAAACTTGTAAGTGTTAAGTGTGTAGAGCGAGAGACAAGCAAGGGCAGAGAAAGGGGCCGAGTCAGCTTTGTTCTCCGGTCGTCGTGCACTGATAGCATTCAAACTCTAGCACATCATTGACCACTCATCATTAAGATGCTCTCGTCTTCCTCCATCAACTGGATGGAAGCTTAACAATGTTTAAGAATATACTGTCCTCTAGCACAAAGGAGAAAAAGCAATACGTGTGTGTGCCATCAAGAATCTTGAAAAGGGGCCAGGGAGATGGCTCAGTAGAATAAGTGCTTCCCTGGCAAGTGCGAGGGCCTGAGTTCAATCCCCAGTTCTGAAAAAAAAAAGAAGAATCTCAAAAGCTCTCCCTGTGGTGAAATTTCACTTCATTTCACCCTTCTTCAGCTCAAATTCACTCGTCTTTTCTTCTCTGTTTCAGTCACTTTAACTGGCTGGCCTCAGAGAATTCTGCCCCCTTCATCTGCTTTCTTTTTAAAATTCCTTTCGCAGTACCAACAGACTGTATCAGTTCTCTTCACACATGGACTTTTCCAGCTGCTGTTCTCTGCCGGATGATTACTTCAAAATAATCTTTTGTGTAGGAACTGCCTTCCACAATTAAAACTGCCAACATGGACTTGCGTTTAATATGTCAGGTATTTACTGAATATAATACATATATGTACCTTGTTCATTCCCAAAATGATAAAAATGCAGAACACAGATAGACATTATTATCTTATTGTTATAAGGATCTGAGGAACAGAGAGGTTTATTACTTAAAACAGATAATTGGACTTTGGAACCTATGTTCTTTTGACTTTTTAATTTATTTTAATTTTAAGATTATTATTAGTTTTTGGTGCCGGAGACTGAACTTGGGACTTTGCGTTTGCCAGACAGGTGCTTATGCCGCCGATCTATGTGACTGGTCCTTTTGTATTTGTTAAAGAGAATAAAAAAAGGTTTAAAAAAGACATTAGTAACAATAGAGAATTTGCTAAACAATGTGATACCAATTTATTTATTTTGAGGAATAAGGGATTGAACTCAGGCCCTTGTGCTTGCTTGCCAGGGAAGTGCTTATTCTACTGAGCCATTTCCCTGGCCCTCATGATAGGAATTTAACAATGGTTGTTATCATTTTTTTTTTCAGTCTTCAGATACTTTATTATGAAATGCAGCAGAGGGCCCACACAGTCCCAATCCTCCCACACAAAAACTGACAATGAGGCCCTGCTCAATTCCTGAACTGCCCATCAGAATCTACTGTCTGCGGCCATTTCAGTGCCCTCAGAGCTGCAGGAAAACCGCAGCAGGTGGTGGAATGGAGGCGATAAGTGGCCAGGGATGGCCAGCAGACCACTGAACAGTGACAATGCCACTTGCTCCCCTCTGTGGCTGACAGCCACCAGTGGCTTGGGCCAAATCTGTAGAGATGAGGCATCGTGGAGTTGCAACTCCAGACATCCCCCAAGTCTCAGGCCACTACTTCTTATTCCTGAGCTTTAGCTCTTCAGCTGCATTACACAGGAAAATGTAATTTTTCTTCTGAAGATTATAAAATTCATGTCCCTCGGACCAGTCATAACTTGATGCATAGGCAAATATGTTGCCATTGAGAATGAAGCTGATATCGGCTGGTCTAACTGTTGTGAAGTTTTGAGTTTTGTTTGGGCATCTTTGTCCCAGAAGCTGAACCTACCATCCAATCCCTCGTTTGGAAGGGTACCATGAATAGGTGGAATGAGATTCCAATCACCACATGGATGTCCTGAGGAGACGAAGTGTGGTTCCATCGGAGCGATGACATTTAAAGGTGAATTTATCTTCGGCGGGATTTGAAGGGTTGATGTAGCGAATAGCAACTCTCCCCTCAATACTTCCCAGGGCAAAATCAGTCAGCTTGTTCTGTTTGTGTTTTAAAATAGCCACACTTAGATGCTGGTGCTTCAGTGGAGACCATCCTCCGGAACTTGGGTGGCTGGTTTTCCAGCTGGTAGACAATCAGCCCCTGCTCCGCAGTTGCCACTACAGCCACTGGATATATCATGTCAGCACAGTAACATCTTTCAGGGAGCTGTAAGACCATCATGGGATTTGATGACTGAGTATCCCAAAACTTCAAAGTCTTATCCCAGCTCCTGGTCGCACATAGCTGTAGCTTGGAGCTCTGATCCAATGTATAATTTTAACAGGAATATCATGCTGCGCAATCTGTGTGGCTTGGTTACTATGGAGGTCCCGTATTTTGGTGGTTTTGTCACACAATGCTATAAATGCTTTGCTTCCATCATCACTCCAGCAGACATCAAGGACAGGCCCCGTGGGCATCTGCTGGGCTTTTGGAACAGTCTGCCCATTGTCCTGAACTCCCCAGCAGCGAACATCATTAGCCCAGTATCCTGCAATAAAAATGTTCCCCGGCAAAGTTGGTGGGCTGAATGACAGACACCCAATGCTGTTGTCAGGAGACATAACTCCAGTATTCTTCATAGGGTTGTGATTATCTGTGGTTGTGCTGCCGAACATGCTGGTGCTACCAGTTCCAAAACCGGTTGTTCCGAAGAGATTCATTTTAACTCTGAGTGTTGCGCAGTGGTGGGCAGGTGGTGGTGTTTAGCAGAGAGGAAGGTGAATTCCGCTGGCTCAGAAGAGAAAAGGGCGAGGCGACAGTGCAGGAAACCCAAAGGCCTGGGAGTCTCCTCAAAGCAGTCAACAATGGCTTTTTTTTTTTTTTTTGGTGGTACCTGGGATTGAACTCAGGACCTTGTGCTTGCCAGGCAAGTACTTATTCCACTGAGCCATCTCCTCAGCCCAACAATGGTTGTTGTATTTTGCATATTGTTGTCTTCAAATTAGCTGTTCAGATTACAAGATATAAGCATGCAAAATTGGTAAAAAAAATTAGAAGAAGACAAAATGAAGCATTAACTATCCTTGCTTGATAGCATGCATGGTGGTACATCCCAACAGGACTCTTCATAGAAATGCAAGAAAGTTATAGTGAAATTCTAGGATGATGAAGGACATTTTCACTTGGGAGACTTAGTTCTTCATAGGAAAACCAGAAAAAATAGGCTGTACTTTGTACCACATATATCATTCATGCCACTAAAAAGAACCAGAGTTTATCCAACCAGCACTACAAGAGTAGAGAATTGATAAAGAAAATGGATTAGTACATATGTCTATACCCATAGCTACATCATTTATCTATAGATATAGATATATCATCTATCAATCATCTATCTATCTATCTGTCTGTCTATCTATCTATCTATCTATCTATCTATCTATCTATCTATCTATCCATTATCTATCAATCTGTCTGTCTTAATTTGTGGCAACATGACACGGATTGAGGGTCATCATATGAAGTAGACACAGGGAAGCAAATGTGAACTTGTTACCAAAATGTCAAGATCATATCCCACAATGACAAAAGTGAAACTGAGGACAGAGGAGGTCATATGAAAATGAATTGATTTGAATGATGTACAAGTGACAAATTAAAGCTCCTGCTAGGTAAAAATAGGTCCTGTGTAGGATAACCACGAAGGTCCTTCGTGTAGGGTCTTTTCAAGGTTTTAAAAGGGAGCAAGGGTAATTGTGCAAAGGAAGATTTCCATTGTGCAATCTCTACTCTGTCAGCGACTATATAATTTTTGGGTCAAATGTATGCATCATGCATGTGGTGTCCATGCAGAGCTGCATGCTCTCGAGCAGGAGGTCTGCCTGGTCATGCTCTGGTCATGCTGTGGGGAGGCTCTGACAGCTGCTGCACATGCAGCAGATACTGTTGTGAGATTCCTGGACAATCATGGCTCAGCAGACACACTTTGGGGCTGCTCTCCTTGCTGCCTAACAGAATGGTCACTTCTTCAACTCTTTCTCACTCCCTGGGAAAACTCTATCACCAATTTCCAACCATCATGGAGTTGACCAGTCACTATAGCCTGGGAAGGAAAATGAAGAGGGAAGTAGAAAGAAGTTAATTATGAGCCCCCATACCTAATCAAAAGGAGAAATTATCTTTGGATTTGCTTAAGCCCAGTAGTGTAATTCCTGGTTGAAACAATCTATGACATATTTCAAAACATCTAGAAGAGAAAAACATAATATTTTAACTTATACTTGGTTATTATAAATTCAGTTAAACAAAAAATAAAATATAATAAATTGAGTCACACAGACCCTGACCAATGCAGATAATTTACATGCTTTGATTATCTATATTCCTTGAAGATAATTTAATGCAGTAAAAATTGTGTCAATTTGCTTGTTGTATAAGAATAAAATAGGGATACAATGCCAAAGCTCTTATATGAAAACAACCCAATGTCTTCTAATGATAACTTGCATAAAATATTTGTCCATTATATTCAACCTGAAGAAATGAGGTAACAGTGAAAACAACACACACACACACACACACACACACACACACACACAGCCAATCTGTCATCATCTGACAATATCTGCTGATAGAATTTTCATCCAACTCTATAGAGTCCTCCACATGCAGTTTTGCTTTCTTTTTTTCCCATAATTTTATTGATAAACAAATATCAATGAGACAGTTTCAAACTAAACTGGTAGACAGTTTCAATAATTAACACATTGCATACATTCTTCCTAGTGGTTAATTTCTGTACAAGATGCGGACTTGATATCTTATTTACAAACACCATTAGAACAAATCCCTCTATTCATTAAGAGAATGTATATATCTCCAGAACATTTTTGAATCTAGCAGTTAATTGGAAAGATTCTCACCCTGA
>NW_004524735.1:2659054-2670166 GCF_000260255.1 Octodon degus | reverse complement strand
GTAGAGTGTGCCTAAGGAGAGTCACATGAAGAGAAAACATTCTGTTAGGCTTTCACAGAGAACACATAGGCCAAGCAGTGGCCGTGACTCATCCACATGGCTGACACTGACAAGGGTTCTACAATCTGAGGTACAGGATCTCAGGATAAATCCTGAGGGGATTTCACTGACCATATCAGACCCGAAAGCTACAACTCTTATTGCATAGGTCTTGCTTTACCTTGGTCTTAACCATCCAGCAGAAAAATATTAAAACGAAGTATAACAAGTAAAGCCATGGTGTTATGTTGAGTTGTAGGGTACTCAGGTCAACAATTTCTGATGTTGCCAGTGAAATGGAAGACCCAATACTATTATGGACCTCTGAACTCTTTTAGAATATTTTGCTGAGTTTACACACCTATACTATTTAAATGATGGAACTTAACAAAAAAGGAGATACAGGTGAATGTCCATTTGATATCAGTTTTGCTTTCTATAGTTCCAATATTCTACGAGCAACGTTGACCTCTCAAATTAAATACAAAATACCAGTCATAGTAACTCTCAAGTTTTAAAATTCATGCAGTCCTGAGGAGTGGGAGGAAATTCCCCACTCCCCCAGTGAATCTCCACTCAGAAGCAGAATCACCCCTTTGTTCAGCAGACCATGCTGTGAAAGGCTGCCCTCCTGACAGTCACATAGTGGCCTGTTAATTTTCCATTTGATGGTTGCAATCATCTGACCACAGGACCTATATCTAGTTATCTTTATTTTACTTAATTGTGTTCACAAAGTTCAAAGCTTGTGATAGTGGCAGTTTAGCTATGGGGAATATATATCACTGCAAAAGTCTCTGCAAATATGAAAATTCTTGGGGCCGGGGAGATAGCTCAGTGGAATAAGCACTTCCCTGGCAAGCTCAAGGGCCTGAGTTTAATCCCAGGTTCTGCCAAAAAAAAAGAAAAAAAAAAGAAAATTCTTGACTAAGAAGAATCATAAACAGAGGCTGATAAGATTGACAATAGGAATGAATTTTCTATTTATGAAATTGTGAGCAAGTAAAAAATTATTCTAGTTTTGCTGCTGCACTTTGAACCACAGAAATTACAACCACCCAGTATGTTTAAGTATAGGATTTGGTCCTGGGTGTTGGTGACCACTGGGGAGCTGGGACATCCCCTGAGGTTAAGAGGTGTCTGCTGTAGGAAATATGAGGGATTGTAGTGAAAGTCCAGTAAGATCATCCATTTCAGAAAGATTTACTTTTATATTTTCACTCACACCTTTGAAAAATATTCTTTGGTAAGATTTGGGATGTATGATTTTTTGAAATAAGGACATTGTTTGGTTGCCTTCCTTACTCTCTTACTTCCTATCATTTCATATTTTATTGATGAAAATTATCACTTGAAGAGATTAGAACTTGCCTGAATTAAGAATGAGGCAAATCTGTACCCTAGATTTGAAGCTAACAAACTGCTAGTAGGCCTTGCCACTGGGGTGTCCACATCGCAGAGTCAATGCGTAATCTGGGTAATAATGGGTACTAGCATGTACCACTGTGGACAAAGTCTAAACTGCCTCTCACTGATGATGAGTAACCACATGTACTGGAAAGTAGAGCCAGCACATCTGTTGGAGGTGCAAAGATCTTTGGCCTGAAG
The DNA here is from genome assembly GCF_000260255.1 of Octodon degus. Taxonomy (NCBI): domain Eukaryota; kingdom Metazoa; phylum Chordata; class Mammalia; order Rodentia; family Octodontidae; genus Octodon; species Octodon degus. Next base: position 2,668,519 of record NW_004524735.1, on the reverse strand, counting down.
ATTAGTGGTTACCGGGTTGGTTCCCATTGAAGTTGTTATCCATGGGGAGAGATCCAAGAGGGATGTGAACCTGGAGATTCTGATCCTAGTGGCACCTTGACAGAATTTCTCAGCCTTACCAAGGTGTGAAAGCAATTTTTATTTGGTAAAAATCACACTTACAGTTTTGAAGGATGGACCATTGAGTTCAGCAGTGCATGGTGTGATGCTGTCCCAAGACGCTGGGAGCCTCAGCCGGGTTATCACCAGGGTAAACATCTAGCAAATGCTTTTTTGAGTGCAGTTGCCACATAGGAGGTGGGAATTGGCTCCAGGACCCTGTACTGATACCCAAATGGATGAATGCTCAATTCCTTTATTAAAATTTTATAGCATTTATCAAAACTTATGCACTTCTTCCTATCTACTTTAAATCATCTGTAAATCAATTTACTTACTTCAATATAGAGTCACATGAATATTTACTGTGTCATATATAAGGACAAGAAACAACTCCTCTCATTATTCAGCTCAGATGCAATTTTACTTAATATTTCCTATCAAATACTGGTTGAATTTAGCAAAGCTGACCTCACAGACACAGCTGATGGAAGGCTCTATGTTAAGCTTCATTCCTCAGGAGGTTACACAATTAAATGCATTTTCCATTTACAATATTTTCACCTCATGATGATGGATTTATAACTCAAACCTTATCAAAGGTAGAGAAGCATCTGTGTACCCCAAACCTTGCTCTTCACAACTTGTACCCCACTATCTCCATTTATGAAACAGATTATGATTTTATCTACTTAAAAGAATGAGTTTGAATACAATTCAGTTAAACCATGTAACATTAGTTACCTCCAAGTGGGTCAGGCCTCAGTTTCCTCATCTGGAATATGAAATCTATCCTAAAGATCTTTCAGATAGATAAAAAAGAACACAGAAGAAAGTACTAGAAGAGTAAAAAGGTGGTTTGCCTGAAAGCCAGTTCAAGATCTCCAAACTGCTAATGCCGCCATGTTTGCCCTCCATGTATGTTACATTAGGCTTCTCCCCACCACCACAGCCTGCTGGTACTCCCAACCTGAATCTAAAGAATGACTTCTTTTTTCTTCAGCTAGTTCCAGTCATCCAGGCCTTCTTCCCAACTCAACCTCCTAGAGGTTCAAAACTTGTTTCCTCTTTAAAATCACTTCTCACTTCTGACTGACCTTGATGGGTTAGGGCCAAAATATTGGCTATTGTTGTAGCCTTTTTTCTCTAATTTTTTGGCATACAAACTTAAGTTGTTAACCCTCCATTTTGTAGTGAAAAAATATGTATGTATATAGAAAATAGCATAGATATACAGCTACTTTCTCTTAATTCGAGAAGAAAGTTTTGAACTAATAGTGTTTAGACAAAATATCGTGACTGCATCTTGTACTATGAATAATTACTACAAAGATAATAATATACAGTGTATTAATTATTGTAACTGTCTTACTAACCCATTTCAAAACTGTCTCATTGCTACTTCTTTCTCAATAAAATTAATATAAAAAATTTGGCCTCAAGAAAAACTTGAAGAGAACATAAATGCTAAAGAAAATAAAAAAATAAAAATCAAATCATTTCTGATCAAAGATGCTTCCAAGATGCCTGTTGGAAAGGCACAAAAGCTCTGCTGCAATACCAAGTAGAAACTGGTTATAAGAAATAAATAAGTTTGCAAATTTCTTGCAGCTGCTGGCTTCTACAAAATGTGGATCCTTGAGTTCACAAAATGATTATGATTACTCAGACTGTCCCCCCTGGGAGCACCCAGTGACCAAGCTATACAAATGCTTGAATCCAGTCACCAAGGGCTTCACCCCTTTGCCTCTGTGCTCTGAGAGCCACTGTCCTCCTGATCAACAAAGTTGACAAGCTCACTGTACATTGGGGGTCTAAGTGTCCAAGCTCCACATGCTTTACTGGGATGGATTGCTATAAAATTGTATGCCTTGGCAGATGCTGAGTGCACCCTGTTTATGGATGGAAGTAGCCCTGGTAGGATAAAGTCCAACAAGCTAATATGTTGTGCTCACCTGGACAAAACTATTCTGCCCCAAACTCTCCTTCAGTAATGATCTGCACAACACACTGCTTCCTTCTACCAATGATGCGAAATAATCCAGTCCAGAGGCCTAAGGTCCCTCTAGAGATCCAATTGTCTGAAACACTGACCGCAGGGAAATAAATATTTATGTGGTATTCCTGCAAGATCAAAGCTGGGCCTGCCGCTATTTGTTGTTCTGCAAGCTCAAGCCTCAATGCTGGCACTTGTTTCTCTGCAGCCAATTTGCACGTCAGCATCTGGGTCACTCATTCGTAATGACCTCATGCATTACAATGAACTCTCTCTATTTAAAAATATATATGTGCTGGGAAAATATCTCAGTGGTTTAAGTGCCTGCTTCACAAACACAAGGACCACGGTTTCATCCCAGGTACTGCATGCCATGCCTGCCCCAGAACAGTGGGCCGGCTGTGTTGGCCACTGAAACCAGGTGTGGTGGTGCACACTTGTAATCCCAGTGATGGGGAGGCTGAGACAGGAAGATCACTACGAGGCTGACCTGTGTAGCAAGATCCTGAACCAAATAAAAATATATAGATAGATTATTGCACAGAAAATAAAATAAAACATAACCCTACAGAAACATCTTATGCCAGTTAAAAAAACAGCTTTATTGGTAGACATTCCTGCACATACACATAACCCAGGTACATCGTAACTACCTATACAAGTTTCAGAAATCCAGCCTGAAATCCTCTGGGAAACTTACCTGTTCCTGTGAGGCTAACTTTAAAGAGAGAGCACAGTCAAAGCTCTGCTTTGGTTATTCTGGACACTGACCAGTTCACCTACAGCTGAAGCCTGAGGCCATCATTCACAGGATTGTTCCACACCTATTTCTCTTGATTTTGTGTCTTTTCAGGCTGCCTACCCTAGTTCTGTTTACTTGCTCCCAGACAACTTGCATTTTTTCCTTAAATGTTATGAACAGTGAGCCTCCCAAAACAGTACAATCAATCAAACACTAGTAACTCACTAGTTACCTTACCAGAGTAATTTTATAGAATAGACAGGCCTAAATTATGTCTCTTCTTAAACAGCAACTTAGGGAAAATCTTTATAATCAGATCATATTGGGGTCCTTGTCTATGACTACTGATAACCCTAATGTTACTGCATCTAGTTGGGTCTTCTCTCAGAAGATCATATGAAACATGTCAACAAAGATTTGCCAAGGAAACTAAAGGAGTGTGGAACTATAGCAGAAGCCTCCCCCCACCCACCATTATACTTCAATTTCTAAATTTCCCAGGTAGTACTTCCTGTTCCAGTTCTGGTAGCTCCTGTCTCTTAGAAATGGCTGGTCAGAAAATGGAAAGATATTCCATGCTCCTGGATAGGAAGAACAAACATTGTGAGGATGGCAATACTCCTAAAATTGCTGTACAGATTTAATGCAATCCCTATCAAATTACGACCAACATACCTCATAGACCTAGAGAAATCATGCCTAAAATTTATTTGGAACCAGAAAAGACCTTGAATAGCAAAGGCAATCCTGGGCAATAAAGACAAGACAGGAGGCATTAAAATTCCTGACATGAAATTATACTACAAAGCTACTGTGATAAAATCACCATGGTACTGGCAACAAAGTAGACCTGAGGATCAATCGAATAGATAAGAAGATGTTGAAGGCCCTACGAACACATTCAGCCATCTTATGTTGACAAAGGGGCCAAACATACTCACTGGAAGAAAGATAGCCTCTTTAACAAATGATGCTGGAAAAACTGGCTCTCTACATGCTGAAAACTAAAACTTGAGCCAGGTCTATCACCATGCACTAAGCTAAAGTCAAAATGGATTAAAGATCTAAACATTAAAGCAGAGACACTAAATCTCCTGGAAGAGAAAGTAGAAGGAACTCTTGAAAACATAAGGGTAGGCAAAGAGTTCATGAACATAAATCAAATCACATGGGAAACACTCTTATTAAGTATTTGCAAGTCAAAAAATTACTAACAAAGTGAAAAGACAACCCACAAATTTGGAAAAAATTATGACAAATAAGTACTCACACAAAGGTCTGCTATCTAGAATTTATAAAGAAATAAAAAAACACCAGGGCCCCCAAATTTAAAAACCCAGTCCAGAAATGAGCATCTGAGATGAACACACACTTCTCAGAGGATGAAATTAAAGAAGAGAATACATATGTGAAAAAATGCTCCACATCACTAGCCATCCATGAAATGCAAATTAAAACAACATTGAGATATCATCTCACCCCAGAAGGAATGGCTATCATAAAGAAATCACCCAACAACAAAGGTTGGAGAGGCTGTGGGGAAAAAGGAACTCTTCTCCACTGCAGGTGGGAGTGTAGACTGGTGCAACCATTATGGAAATCAGTATGGACACTCCTTAGAAAAGTTGGTCTGGAAATCCCCTTTAAACCAGCTATCCCTCTACTGGGAATTTTCCCAGAGGATCTGAAAACATCATATCATAGTCAGAAATGTGTAACTGTGTTTATAGCAGCACAGTTTGTGATAGCCAAATCTTGGAAACAACCATGATGCCCATCACCTGAGGAATGGATGGAAAAGATGTGGTATTTTTATACAATGGAGTATTACTCAGCAATAAAGAATGATAAACTTGAAGCCTTTATATTGAAGTGGATGCCACTTGAACATATACTCATAAGTGAAATAAACTGACACACATGTGTAAATATCATACAGTTTCCCTAGCATAAGAACTTAAAAGAAGAAATACAAATAGAAAAGTATAATACAGCTAAAAGGAAAGCAAGAACTTGAGGACTAATTAAGAGAGGGAAAGAAGAAGATCTAGGAAAAATGACAGTGACAAGCCATACCATTATATGTAGAGGAATGGCAAGGCAATGATCCTGAGAATCTCCAGAAGATTTTTGAATCTAGCAGTTAATTGGAAAGATTCTCACCCTGACTATCTATATATACTGATACTTGTGAACTAAGCTACTGCACTGAACATGGCAATTTGTAATAGCAGTTTCATGCTTGGAGTGCCTGTCATTCTGGTCTTCTGAATATGAACTGCTTGTCATGACATGCAAGTTGCTGCTGTGCTGTCTCTAGGGTAGATGATTGTTCAAAAAGAAGGGTGTGGTGAATGAAGGCAGGAGACAGGAAAAGGGATGTTGTGGGACTGTCGCGCTTCAAGGTTGTATATGGTGAGATTTTTTGGGCTTACGTGTAAACATAAGAATTATAAATCTTTATGCCTATTTTTAAAATATATTCTAATTTTTAAATGTTACTGCATCATATTCTATAAGGACTTAAAGTTCAACATATCAATACTTGATGAATAATATCTGTTCCATGTTATGCCTAAGATCTTTGATATTCAGACAGATAGTGAGGTTAAGCTTAACAGCCTAGATTGTATGGTAGTAACAATAAACTTCTCTTCTGGAGGGTTAACAACCTAAGTTTGCAGACCAAAATTAGAGAAAAAGGAGGGCTGCAAGGGAAGCCAACATTTTGGCCCTAGCCTTCCAAAGTCACTGAAGACTCAGGACATATGAGAACTTGTACTGTAACTTTACGTAACTCAGTAGTGTCCCAAATTTTCTGACCAAGGCAATTATGGGGCCAAAGAGGAAAGTGATCGATGATGTAGAGTGTGCCTAAGGAGAGTCACATGGAGAGAAAACACTCTCTCAGGCTTTCACGGAGAGCACATTGGCCAAGCAATGGCCATGACTCATCCACATGGCTGACACTGAGAAAGGTTCTACAATCTGAGGTACAGGACCTCAGGATAAATCCTGAAATGATTTCACTGACCTTAATCAGACCCGAAAGCTACAACTCTTGTTGCATGGGTCTTGCTTTATCTTGTTGTTAACCATCCAGCAGAAAAGTATAAAACCAAAGTATGAGAAGTAATGTCATGCTGTTATGTTGAGCTGTAGGGGACTCAAGTCAACAATTTCTGACATTGCCAGTGAAGCAGAAGACCCAATACTATTATGGACTACTGGTCTCTTTTAGAATATTTTGCTGAGTTAACACACCTATAATATTCAAATAACAGAACTTAACAAAAAAAGGGATACAGATGAGTGTCCATTTTGTATCTGTGTATTCAAAATGGTTAGAATAGATATATAGTTACATTCTCTTAATGAATAGAGTGATTTGTTCTAATAGTGTTTGTAACTAGGCTATCGTGTCAGCATCTTGTACAGCAATTAACCACTAGGAAGAATGTATGCAATGAGGTAATTATTGAAACTGTCCTACCAATTTGGTTTGTAATTTTCTCATTGCTATTTGTTTCTCAATAAAATTACGGGAAAAAAAGAAATGTCTGGTCACTTTGATGTATAGCTGGTCACCATGATGCCCATTGTATAAAGCAAATCTTGAAATGACAGCCATTCTGCCTCTGCACTTCTGCTTGCTTATCCTATATAAGCCCAGGGCCACAGGAGATCAGTTCCTGATATTCTAGGAATGATCCCTGTGTGTGCCCATTGACATAAATAAATCTGCCTCTGAATCCTGGGTGTTGTTTTGGTGTTTCTGCTTGACTCTGGAGAATAATAATTTCAAACAATTTTACTCACTTCACTTTTATGGCATAGCATAATTTGGTACTCAGATGAATGACAAAAAGCAAAGCCAGTTGGTCTGTGGAAGTTCTGTGCATTCTCGGCACTTTCTGCTTTCCTTCTTTGGTCTAGGCATGTAATACTAAAGCATGAGGATGACTTCAACCCACAATATCCTTACCTCTATTAATATAAAAATCAATATAAATTATTTGTTTAATTCTGCTTTACAAATCTTTTTCCTTCCTTTCCTCCCTCTCCCATCTCTCCTTCCCCTTCCCACTGGAAGAAGATCTCCCGAAAAATAGAATCACTTTCTCAAGCTGGAAAGGATCTAGACTCATGGGGGGCAGTACAGAAATTCAGTCATCATGGACTGCAAACCTGTGCCAGCTAAACACATGATAAAATCATATAAAATTCATGTTCCAGGGACTCAACACTGAGCAAAGTGTGACTCTGACACCCTGCTTATTTCCACGTGAAGCACATCCTCCATTCCTAGATTTCACTGAGCAGTTCCAGTGTTCTGCATGTTGAGATCTTTGTTCTACTTTTCCACAATAAAACATATTCCATCTTATTTTTATATATGTGGTATCTCACATTCTACTTCAATTCATACTTAAATTAAACTGATATGAAAAAAAAATTGCTAGTGTCTCTATCCACTTACGAGACCCTGTCTGTTATATTAATATCCTAAGTCATAAGCTGTTTGGTGCCTGCACATCATTTCCAATTGATATTCAGGATATAACTTTAATTGCGCCCTGCCACTTAGTGAGTGCTCAACAGATATTTTCAACATGCATATGATTTTCTTCTAAATGCAGAAATAGAAACTGTATAATTTCCTGGCTAATGACACTACCAGTGTCAGGCAGAGAAGGTTAACATCCCTTGCCATCATTAAATTAAGCTTGGAAATTAAAATAAATCTAATACCTGCATTATAATTATTGTGTATATTTGTCTGTTAATCAACATATTCAAACTACTATATTTAAAGTCACCCCTGCAATTCCAAAACTAAGCAGAAAAATACTACAAGAGTTCCTCGTATTAACTTTTACAGCAAGGGTACTTTTCTGATTTTATTGAAGGTCAAAAACCAAGGTTAAGCTGACAAAAACTTATCTGTGTAGAAATTTCAATAGCTTAAATAAACACTGTTTATCTGAAAGGTTGTCAAAAACTCAGTTTTATCAAAAGATTTTTAAGGGTAAAGGTGACTGTTATGCTTTTTATGCTTACGAAACCTGTCTTCAGGCTTTCAAAACAGATTCTTTTCTTTCCTAGATGCAAAGAGTCATTAATTTCCTTTCTAGACTTTAGCTTGTGTTTTTAAAAAACAGAGGCAACCCATGTTATCTATTAATTGACAGCCTCCTGACAAATCCTTCTCTTGCTTACAAAATTTGAAATCTCATTAATGTCTGATAACAAAATATACAGCAAACCTACATATTAAATGCAAGATTGATATTTTCCTCAGAAAGCTCTCTCAGTTCTATGTTTTATAAAGACAAATAAATAAGCTAACTAGTGGAAAATATTTTTTTGTGGTGACAGTAACAGAAAAAGATCAAATAAAGGTTATTTCCATTCTTGTTTAAGTAGTCATTTTTTTAAAAAGAAAAATAACATGTTTAAGGAGAAGCTCAAGGGCAAATACATCACATTTTTATACAAATATATGCATATATAATATAGCTCAGTTGTTTTTTATGTATATACTATGTGTGCTACCAGATACACATACATGTACACATGCTAAACTCTTTGTATTTTAGGGAAGGGTCTACAGGGTGTTCAGGTCTTGCTACTAGATCCGACTCCTAGCGATCTGCCTGTTCACAGCCTCCCAAGAGCCGGGATTATGGGTGCGTGCCACCTTGCCCAGTCTCACATGCTAAACACTTAGGCAACATTTGCCTATATATTTACATGCTTTCTGTGACCTAATTATAAACAATAATAGCTACTTTTTCACAGAAAATGATTTAGTAGAGTGATATAAAATGATTAGATTAATTGAATCTCCTAAGTGTCTCTTCCAAAGGAAAACTTAAGCCTTTGTCTAAGTCTGAATTAGATGACATACTTACTATACTTTCATACATAGACTTGGATAATTTTATTTGTATCCATCCCAATTGTCACATTCAACTCTTAAGGACCTATTGTGAAGGTACTTATGGACTTATTTCTCAATTGTTTTAAATATCTGATGTATTCACTTAATTATAAATTCCAACAAGGGCAGAAACTTATTTTTTTCACACTGAACCCCCAATATTCCAGAAGGGGTGCCTAACAAACTTTTGTAAAGGTAAAAAGAATAGCAAAGAAGGAAATAAAAGTAATAAGTCACTGAAATCTAAATAAAAATATTGTGGCATCTTCCTCTTAGCCATTTTGTCTAGGGGACACAGGAAGTCGGCCAGGAAAGCCAAACAGGCAGATGCAAGTGCTCTGAAGAAATTTAACAGAAAGGCGCAGTAAAACCTAAGGATTCCTTATGACCTGCTTCTGACAGAGGGGCCTAGAAAAGGCATCAGAGAGCTGAGACTAGAGCTGGCATCTGAAGAGAACACTTCGGCTCTGGGAAGAGTTAGAAAAGACCAGGCTAGACAGCAAAATTAGTATTGCAAGGCTTTGAGCTATCAACAGTGCGATCACTTTTGAAGACCAACAGTTCAGCGTGTGCATAGGACCCGTAGTGAGTGTGATCAGGAGACCAGCACATGGGGCCAGGAGCAGGGGACCAGGAGGACGAGGAGGAGGACGAGGAGGAGGAGGACAAGGAGGAGGAGGAGGA
>NW_004524735.1:2637780-2658945 GCF_000260255.1 Octodon degus | reverse complement strand
AGGAGAAGAAGAAGAAGAAGAAGAAGAAGAAGAAGAAGAAGAAGAAGAAGAAGAAGAAGAAGAAGAAGAAGAAGAAGAAGAAGAAGGAGAAGAAGAAGGAGACGGAGACGGAGGAGGACGAGGAGAACGAGGACGAGGATGAGGGGGAGGAGGACGAGGATGAGGAGGATGAGGACGAGGAGGACGAGGAGGACGAGGACGAGGAGGAGGAAGAGAAAGAGGAAGAAGAAAGAAGGAGAAGAAAAGAAGAAGAAGAAGAAGAAGAAGAAGAAGAAGAAGAAGAAGAAGAAGAAGAAGAAGAAGAAGAAGAAGAAGAAGAAGAGGAAGAAGGAGACCAGCACAGAGACAGAGCACCAAGTGCTGCAGTCCCACAACACACACTGCTGGCATCAGACCTTGGAACTCTGCTGAGACCCATGGGCTGAGCTTGTTCTTACAGTGCATAAGGCAGGCAGAGCAGGAACTGTAGTAGGCGGCGCCTAAGGGGAGGGTTAAGTCTCGGGGACAGCTGCCCCCCCCCCCCCCCCGTCCCTGATGGCCCACGTTCTCAGCATGTATCCTCCTGCAGGTGAGCTCCTCTCCTCAGCCCACAGCGCCACCATGAGGTGTGGCCTCACCACAGGCTGAGGTAGAGGGCTGCCGTGCACAGAAACCTCCAAAGCGATGAGCCAAGATACGTTTGCTCTGCTCAACCTGGTCATCCCAGTGCATCACAAGGCTGCAAAGCTGACGAGCATGTAAGGCAGCATGACCCAACTTGTGTTTATGAGGACTGATCTGGCTGCTTGTGCTGGGGACTGGCAAAGAGAGAAAGACAAGGACAGACAAGGAGAAATGACTTTGAGAGTGGTTACACAGTTCAAGCCAGAGGGGTGGCAGCTGTGGAGGGAGAGTCAGGAACCAGGCCACTGAGGGCGGGCCTTCAGTTGAATGCGTCACTAAATCCCTTGCTTCTTTGTCAGATGCTCAGAGTCTTGTTGCCAAGATGAGTCAAGATGTGGAGTTTGGAGGGAGAAGAAAGCACTTTTCATTTTGCAAGACATTTATACTCTGATGTACTATGTAATGCTTATTGTTCAACCAATATTTATTAGTTTGATGGTGCCCACATTTAATTCTTTGTAGGTGGGCTTTTTATTTGTTGCTTTATCTGAAAGATTTCTTCCCAAGATTTCCTGCTGCTTGTCATTCTCAGAAGGGTATTTTAAAGTCTTCGCTTACACATGACATTTTTTCTAGAGATGTTTATGCCGGAGAAATTTGAATTTGCAAGATGGTGAACGGGCTTGTCCAAATCCTCTGTCATGACATTTCAGGTCTTGCGATGTTATGTTCAAAACATATCAAACACTTGAAAAGATGTGGACATCTGTGACTGAGGCAAAATAACTTCTTTCATTTTTAGAATAGTAATGTTTTCACTTCTGGGTTTTAAAAATTTAGCCCAGGGCAGCCTCTGAGCAAAACGTTAAGTTCCAGTCCTCAGCCTGCTTTTCAGGGCGCCTTGCATATTTTCCCTTCTCTACATTTATGAAAGGATACCTGATTACATTTTCCTTGCAGCTAATTTTTTAGTTTTATTGGCATAAAGTTTTTTCCAAAACCTGGAGTGTTTCTCACCTTTGGCTCTGTGCATAAGTCTTTCTCTCTCCCTCAAAAGTTTATTCACCTCATCTAAAATATTTCTAAAGCCAACTCAAATTTCACTCTTCCTAAGATGTCTGCCCAGCTATGGCCAGGCTTTTACATACCTCTTCCCCCCCCCCCCCGTGTTATTTTTGTAATTACATCATAACATAGATTACATCGGCCTCAAACCAAACTTTCTTCATTTATTTTCCTGTGATTGTTTATTTGTGTGATACTGAAAAATCAATGCTTTATTATGTACTGTGCACTGCAGTGCCCTGGGCAGATTATTGTTGCCACAGTGAAGTGCTGAGGTGTTTGGTGAGAACAAATATTCTATGTTGAGGAGAGAATCTAAAGGTGAAGCTCAGATTCCTTATGGCCTTACCCACAATTCCATTCTTCATGTCTTCCACCTGTAAGGTGGAATAAAATCAGCTCCTTTGTAGAACTGTTTTATGGATTCAATAAAATCATACCATGAAAGTAATGCAGTCCATGAAGCAGAACACGGACTCCATTTGGTGTGATATACTTTCTTTCTTTTCAGACCTTCCTCTCTTTTCCTGCCTGCCTTCCAAATGCCAAACTTTCTTTTCAAATAATCTGTTGATTAAAATTGCTTGGTGTATTTCTTAATCTTTTTTAAAAATCTATTTAGTACAGGGTCTACAGGATCTCACTACACAGATCAGAATCCTAGAGATCCTCCTGCTGACAGCCTCCCAAGCACTGGGAAAACATTTCTTAATTCTGGGCCAGGGTTCAATCCCTGGGCCTGCCATGCCAGCCCTGCCCCCAGGGGATGCTGAGACAGAGATTGAAACTGGGCATGGTGGCACCCACCTGTAATCCCAGCACTTGGGAGACTGTAAACAGGGGGATCACTATGAGCCTCATCTAGTACTGAGACCCCAAACACTCTGTAGCTCCTTCCCTGAAATACAGAAAAAAAAATTAATCCTAATACATGCCTTCATTTCTTATTTATTTATTCAAAACTTCAAAATAGAATTTTTTTTTGGTGGAACCAGGGATTGAACTCAGGCCCTTGCTCTTGCCAGGCAAGCGCTTATTCCACTGAGCTATCTCCCTGGCCCCTGCTTTTTCTATATACATCCGCTTTATTAAGTCAGTTTGAGACTTGTGTTATGTTGCCATAGAGCAGTAATTAAAATATGCGTGTGATGTTCAAAGACCAGCAGCCGTACCCTACAGACAGTGGGCTTTGAGGAAGGACCAGAAATTGCAAGGCACCAGATCTGGTGAGTAAAATCGGAGAGGATGTACCACATTTTCACGTTTTTACGAGCCTGGCTTCCTGCCCAGCGACACCTGGCAGCTGCATTCACTATATTTTTGACAATGCCTCCTGGAGTACAAGCCACACTTTCAGAACTGCTCTGGGAAGAGGCAAGAATGATGGGAGAAGTGTCTTCAGTATATGCAGGGTGGATATACTACAGCAGATTAAAGAGAATGTGGTTTTACTATAATAATTTATTTAAATTGAATTACTTTTTTGGGTCATTTCTCCTAGATACCCATGAACAGATGAAGGAGAAATTCAAATGAGGTGACCTCATTCTTTGTGGCTGAATGCTATTCTGTTGTGTATATGTAGCACATTTTCATTATTCATGTATAGATGAGTATCAGGGTTACTTCCAGGGATTAGCTCATGTAAATTACACTGCTGTAAAGAAGGGTATGCGTGTATCCATGTTTAGTTCTTCCATGGAGGAAGATACCCAGGAGACTTAGAATTAGGTCAAATGAAATTTCTATTTTTATTTCTTGGAAGAATTTCCATATTGCTTTCAATAATAGTTTTACTAGTTTATAATCCCATCAAACCTACAGAACTGTTCATGAGCTGTTGTTGATTGTTGTGTACTTGATGATACAAGGAGGCAGATGCCTTGGAAGTGGGGAGGGAAAACAAGGAGGGACGAAGTAAATGGATGAAAACTGAGCAAGATGCTACTTGCCTGTATCAATTCCCTCAAACTATCTCCACTATGTTGCATTGCAAATACATACTCATAAAAGGAAAAAAGACTGAAGACAATGAAACTGCACATAAGCACTGTACCTCAGCTAGCAAATGTACTGCTCAGTGGCATGACTAAGAGAGTACATTGTAGAGTTCCAAGTTAGGCTTATTTTCTTTTCAGTTCTTTTAAGTAATGACTAAGCCTCACAGGTCATGGCTCTACCCGGAGCTCTGTGTGGTCCCCAATTCTCCAGTTTCCACGAAACACCCTGTGTTGCTCTTATCTGGGCTCCCTGAGAAACCTCATCATGGTCCCCAGGTGATGGAAAGTGGGCGTCCAGTGCCCACATCCTTCCTTGGCTCGGCTGCCAGCTGGTTTCTACACCTCTGCCTCCGTTTGCTTACAAAAGCACCCTGCTTAATATTGAAACCCTACAGTAATGTAATACATAACATCATACTATCTAAATACCTCCCAGAGGGCTGGAGATGTAGCTCAGAGGCACAGTGCCTACCTTGCAAGGCAAGGTCCTGAGTTCAAGTCCCAGTAACAAAGGAAACAAAAAACAAACAAACAAACAATCCCAAATGCGTCCTTGACATCGTTGCCAGAAATCTCAGTTGTACATAAACAAATATTCAGAAGGAATATCATCGTTCATAATTGAACAGACTCTATGAGTCATTTGATTTTGCCTACTGGGTAAGGAATGTTTTAGGAATTCGGAGTCTCTACTTTTAATGCACTGTGCAAACTAAGTAACTTCCTCCTCTTTAATTTCTCACCCATAGTTCTCTGATATATTGTGTCATATACTGGTCCCAGTGTGGTTTATGAATATCCAATATTCTGTCTCATTGTACAGTTTGGAACAAAGTGAAATGAAACTCCTTTGGCTGAAGGAATAAGACAGTAATAAAGGAGCTCTATGAATATACCTTGGTGTCAACTAAAAGGTGTCTAAGTAGTGACCTCTGATAGATCAAATGTTTTTCTAAAACAACGTCAAGTGGACCATTTGAGAATGTATGAAGTTGGAGATCTGTAGAAAGTGTACCAAAAGCTCATTTCAGGATAGAGATTTTTCCCTCAAATTCAAAATACTAATGAAAGGGAAAGAAGCAATAGTCTTTTTTTAACTTTAAAATTATAAATGACTAGATCAAAACTCAGGTTATCATCTCTTATGTTCTTGAAGCAATAGGTCAGTAGAGACTGAGTTTAGGAGATAAATGGTTCAAAGCAAAATCTGAGTAACTTTATCAAATGACTCTACCCCTTAGAATTTGGTAGCAATAACTGGCAGAATGAGAAAAAAAGTCTTTTCTCGAGCAGTAATGAGCAGCGCAGATCTATCCTGTCTGACAGTGCATTATTCTGAAGTGTCTCTGTTTCATTATTCATAACATTGATTTCAGAAAGTAGCAAGGTAGCAGCCATAATTATGGGAAATTCCTCATGAATTGGATTCCTTTGCAAAGTCCTAGAATTAATTTTAGTAGTATTCAAAAACTTGAGAGTTAGTCTCAAAAAGCATTATAGGGGTAGTTGGATATGTTTGAGGTGTCATTCAGTTAATTAAAAGGAAAATTCATTTTGATTTTCCAAGCACATTTTTCTGTACTGGGAATCAAACTTAGGACCTCAGGCTTGCTGGGCAGGCACTGTGCCACTGAGCTACATCCCTGGCCCCAGGCACACTTTGTTTTATAAATGAAAAAGGAGATAAACTAAGGCTGCTTATTTATTTTCATAAATGATGTCTGCTGTGGAGATAAAGCTGGCATGATTTCCCAAAAACAAAAGGATAGAAGAAAAAAAAGAAAGACATGTTTTTCTTTTAATTAAACTGCACATAAATATTTTTCTTCTCTGAAAATGATTCCTCTTTATGTCTAAGGACAGGATTAATAGATAATATATATAAAAGGTTTACAAATTAAACAAATTAAACAATTTATATATATAAATTGCCTCTCTCTCTCTCTCTCTCTCTATATATATATATATATATATATATATAGAGAGAGAGAGAGAGAGAGAGAGAGAGAGAGAGAGAGAGAGAGAAAGAGGAATGTGTTTAATGAAAGTTTATTCTGTTGTTTTATTCACCAGCAAACTGCGCAGCATTCTTCTCATTTCTGCCAAGGAAGTTCCTCTGTGCAGAGAAATGACTGCATTCTAATTTATTGTGCTGTTGTTTTAGGTTTATTTTTAATTTATAAGTAATAAATATTTATTGTAAACAACACAATGCCTTAAAATATGTATAATTCATGGAATGGCCAAGGCGAGAGAATTGACTTCCATTGAGTCACATGCTTACAAGAACTCTGGACTACTTCATATACTTATCTTTCTTCTGGTAAAGAGTGACCATTTGCACAGTTGTTCTCTTGAATTTATTTCTCCTTTCAAGCAAGTTTTGTCAGCTTTTACCAACATGTCCCCAGCTTCCCAGTGCCTCTACCACGGGGTACCCACTACTTCAATGAATTTCACTATATTTAGATTCCACGAATAGGTGAGTGTATGTAGTATTTTAAGGGGCAAGAGGTGAAGAGAGGCAGGGAGAGATACAGGGAGTGAAACAGGGAGAGACAGACTGAGAGAGACAGAGATCGAGTAGGGCCAGCAATCCCTCCTGTGTGCTTACAGCCAGGGGCCTAAACACCTGCTGTCCTCTCCACCATTCCTAATAGTGACAAGCTCAGAATAAGCCCTTTAACATATGGACCTTTGGGGACATCTAAGATCCAAAATCTAGCATATGTTTTTTCAGAGGACAGGACTTCAGAAAAAAAAAGCATTGTATGTATGGATAATATTTTTTTTTTATTTACTCACCTAATAAGGGACACGTAGATTGATACCATATATGGCCGATATGAACAATACTAGAATGAACTTGGGAACGCAGGTATCTCTTTGACATCATGCGCTTGCCTCTAGACATGTACCTAGAAGTGGAATTTCTGGTATGCAGTATACTTGTGGTTCTGTGTTCTGTTTTTGAGAAACTGACACTGTTTTTCCGAGTTGGTTATACTAATTTATGTTGCCCCAAGCATGAGTCCCTTATCTCCACATTTTTAAAATCCATTTTGATTGAGTATCTTATGAATTATTCTATCTCTTATGTATTGAGATGAAAATTCCTTCTGTATAGTTTTCAAATATTTTCTCTCTTTCTGTAGATTGTCTGTAGCTTCCATAAAATCATTTATTTTATCATAGATTATCTGAATGTGAAGATTTAATTCTTATTTTACAAATTCCTATGAAAATTTGTAATGAGACTGTTTCTTCCTCTGTATACTGATTTTATTAATTCAGGCCCTCATTAACTACTTTCAGAAACATTTTTATTAATGAATGTTTGAAAACATTATCGTATAATTATTGAGAGATTAAGATCTAAAATTTGTTTTAGTTATTGTAATTAGGGAGATTTTTTTCCTCCCCTCTTTTGCATCTGATGCAAAAATCTCATCATTTAGATCCCATAAATTGCTATTTATATCATTAATTCAAAAATATTTACGTTTCATATATAATTTAATGTACATGACATCATATAAAATATCTTAAGAATCACTAGTTAACTTGATATATTGTGATAATAGGTAATATAGCCATAATATTTACTCTAAAATTCAACAGTTATGAGTTTTTTGACAATGGAAATGCACAGCTCAGTAGGATCTTTAGTGTAAATTTATAATCTAATTAATAATTAGCCAGGTTTCAATTGGCACGTGTACATACACGCAATCGGCCTTTGACATACTTTGCCACTTAGATTCTCTGTGGTCTCAGTTTCTTCTGTATAAAATGTACCCTTAAGAGAATCTATCTTATGCTTTCCTCAATAAGCCAGTGCAAGGACAGTGCTTTAGAGAACGAATGGCGCCCACTGAATTAACCTTGGCAGGTATTACTACAGGAAGTTTTTCCCTGGTTCTTATTGAGAAGAAGGCTCAGCTTATCTGTAAGAGAAAAGACATATTTCTAATGTTGCCACCTATCACCTTATTGGAGTAAGACTTTGAAGAAGGCTGCATAAAGAATTTCAAGTGTGATATTGTTTTATTAACTTTATTTTATGACTAAATTTACCTGCATGCTGACCATTGTCATGCCAGAGAAAAATACCTCTATTTTGAGATTTAAACTTTCAATTGTTAAAGTCAGAGAACCCTCACATAATGTCAAGAAGGAAATTATTTGTTTGCTTGTATTTATAAAATTAGATTGAATTAACTTAAATAATTTTATGAGGTAAAACTTCTAAGTAATTTAAATTTGCAAAATTTGGGCCAGCCGAATAGCTCAGTGGATTAAAGGGCCTGCGAGCAGGCACAAGGGTGGGAGGTTCGATCCCCAGGGCCTGTCATGCTGGCCCAACCCCCGGAGCACGCTGAGACAGCAATTGAGACTGGGTGTGGTGGTGCACTTCTGTAATCCCAGCTCTTGGGAGGCTGTAAACAGGTGGATCACTACTAGTATGATCTAGTAGTGAGACCCTGAACACCCAGTAGACATCTTCCCTTAAATACAAAAATAAATAAATAAATAAATAAATTTGTAAAATTTAAAACACTGTGATAGTAATATTTTATATCAACACAGCATATCTCAAGTAAGATTTTTATTGTGATAATGTACAAGCCTTAATTTAGTTTAGGAAACACTGGTATTTACTGCAAATACCAATAAACATAAGTGTAAAGTCATCAAGAAGCAGGAAAGGGGAGGACCCAAAGTTCCTCCACTGGCCAGATTCCCTTATATAAAATTGCTTGTTGCTTCACTTCTGGGAATGCTACTAGAGCCTGGCCTTACGCTCTGAAACCTCTCCAGGGTCCACTGCTTTGCCCGAGGCCATGTCCACTCAGGCATGACAGACATGCAGCACATGGCCAAGTTGGCAGCCCAGGCATTCGTCCACCTCTGCCAAGCACGAGGCCACTCTGATGCAGCTCAGTTAAGCTCCAGCGCCCTGTGGCTTCCCAGGAAGCAACCATGCTTGCATCTCAGCTTCACCTTCTGGCTAATCCTGCTTTCTTCTTCTCTGTTCCCTTTGGCTTTAATTTTAAAGACTGTCCCTAACTATTCTCTTGAATTCTAAAATTCACTTCAAGTTTGTTTCCTAGAATATCCATGCTGCCCTAGTATCTTCTTTCATTTATTTCATTTTGTTGCTAAAGTTTGTATTATTTATTGGGAAGTAGTCTTGCTCAGTTTTCATTTAATTTGCTCTGTTCCACACATCCAGCTCTTTGGGCAGTGGTGTCAGCGAGAAACCAACAAGCCTGTGAAACAAAGCACTCACATCTTTGAGCCCCCAAATAAGTGAGGTCTCTGCGGCAAAAAGAACTATTTACAATCCTTGCTTCATGCTGGAAGAGTCTGAGGGCTACCAGAACCTCCGCTTTCTGAAGACAACTGTACCAAAAGGAATGAAGCCATCGTGGTACAGCTAAGGTTATTAATATGTGACATAAATGGACCACAAGGTCTTGCTTGTAGAAGAAAAAAATGTGAGATAGATAAATAATGAAATTTCTCTTTTGAGGCCTTTTAGCACATGCTTTTTCATTTTAAAGAGAAAACAGATAATGAAATCGAGTTTCAAAACATGTTAGTAGGACAGTTATTGTAGTTTATACGTTGCATAATCTTATCTGTGTTTTAGTTTATCAGAGTACAAGATCTAGGCTCACTGATTCTAAACAACATTAGCACAAAATACATTTTTCAGGGAACTATGAAAAGTTAGCTCTAAAACTACATGAACTCTCTTGTGTATTGTGTATGCATATATATTTTTCTTTTCCTTGCTTTCTTTCCTCTTTTATCATCACAGTTTGTCTTTTATTTGTGCAATTTTTTTTTCTCAGTTCAGAACATCTATTTTTCATTTTGGATAGTATTTTCTCATTCCATTTCTCACACTAGTGTGTACACAAAGAACAAGAGAGATAGATCCTTCAGAAATTTTTCTTTTTAAAACTCTCAAAGTATTTGTCCCATGAGATAATTCACTGCCATATTGTCTTCTTGTCTTCAGTTTCCACCTCAGTCATTGACCTGCAGTGGCGTGATCTTGCAGCAGGTGGGCTCCAAAAACTCCAGAGTGGTGGCTGGGCCTGGGAAAGCTGAGCTGCAGAGAGTGGTTCCACCAGGCGAGGGGAAGATTGGAAGAAAGAGATCCTTCTAATGTGTATATTTTTAGGCCAAAGACAATAGAGATATTGGCAAAAACCAAAGGAAGGCACTGAGGCTTGGTGTTGGCAGGAGCTAGGGCACTGCAAAGAACACTGTCATTCCACCCTGAAAGCTTAGATGCTTTGTTCACAGCCACATGGAACATCTATTGACAAAATTTAAGCTCCAGATCAGAAGCTTCAGATTCAAGAAACGGAAACTCATAGCATAGCAAATTTGATTCTTCTAATCAAACTTTCTAATTTGAAAAATATAATTTAAGGATGATTTACCTCCTGTACACAGTACTGTATTTATTATTGATTTCTGGTAAATTATTCTTTAATTGTAAGATCACATCCTCTGAAGAAAAAATGACTGCAGAACTATTTTTGAAGGGAACGGCTAATGCTTCAATGTTTTTTCTCTTCTTTTTCATTATTTTTGACCAATTTTGCAGGCTTAGGTCTAGCAATCTGAACAACTGACCTGAAGACAACAATGGGCAATATAACAACCTTTATTGAATTCCTATGATTGTTTTAGTGAAGTTCTGTATCCTTTAATTTTTTTAAACTGTTTTCATCCCATAAATAAATAGATAAGAGGTAAAAAAGAAATACTGCCACATCAAGGGCCATTATGAGATGATCCACTTTAATGGCTATGTGCATGACATAAGTACGGGTCATTTTCTGGCCAGACAACCATGATGAAAGAAAGCCACAAAGTGTTAAGGTGCTGAAGGCGGTGGGCTATAAGCCTGATAAGGCAGCTATGTCTCCCTCTTGTGCTCCCTGCCGCTAAGACATTTTCTCTGAGGCATCAGAGGGTGTTTTCTACCTCTTCTGATGGGAAAGAATGCAGCAGAAACATGAAGCGACAGTTGAATGCAGCCTGGGATAACTGTCATGTGGTTGGAGTGCTGCTAGTCCTTAGCGCGTCTTCCTGCCACATGAGGAGGCAGCGAGAGGCAGACTTTGGCAAATTGGGAAAGTTAGCAAGAAACTGCCATTAAACACTGTGCTTCTAGAGTTTTCCCAGTCCCTTTCAACTTTGGTAGAAAACTGCAAAGGTGGCGCTTCCCGTTATGGTCTGTTCTCCGGTACTGCCACCCTCAGCTAAGCAGCCTTATTTTAAGCGAGTGAGGGTTACACACAAATGGCAGAATCACTGCCCCAAAAGTAACTGAAATCAAGAACAACAATAAAAACAGATCAAGTAGGAATCACTAATAGCACTGAATAATCAAAAAATTATAGCTTGAATAGTGGGGATTGGTGGTGGGTGCCTGTAATCCCAGCACCCGGCCGGCTGAGGCCAGAACATCATGGGGAGTTCAAGGCCACCCTGGGCTACACAGTGAGTTCAAGGCCAGCATGAACTACATAGTGAGACTCTGCATCAAGCAAAGCAAAATAAGCAGACACCCCCCCCAAAAAAAAAAACCCAAAACAAAACAAAAACAAAACTATAGCCGGAGGGCGAACCTTATGCCCCTGAAGCCAAGCTCCCAGTGGCCTCTCATAATCACTCGCTGAATTCCAGTAAAAATTATGGCAACAAACTTATTGAAGAAGCCATGAACAAATCTATTTCAATAGGTTCAAAAAGATGAAGACCACTCAAATTAATAGAGCAAATACTGTCTATTCAGAGATATTCTATTGCTCAATATGTCAAGATATCTATTCTCCTCCTCCTTTATCTCACTGTTTTTTTTTGAGCAGTTTATCCCCAACACATCCAAGTTTAGCAGTTTTCCCTCCGGTTCCCTTCATTCTCAAGGAGAGAATTGTGTGAAATCAATTTTGGACAATGCGCATGCTGCACAAACATTGTAAGCTTGGGAATACTGTACCTGTTTGTTAATTTCACTTTGGATTAGACTTTTAAAACTGAGCTACTTAAAACCCCCCTCTAGAGAAACACTTTATTGGGAGAATATTTTTTATTATGTGCAGAGTGATACTATTCTGAAATCTTGTTGGCTGAATGTCTGCTGCAAGAGGATAGAGGGTGTGATTTTTTTCACATTAAGTGTTCCTTTTCAGTTTTATTGAACCTAAAATTGTGAAGTAAGACTACTGAATACTTGAATAGAATTTTTAAAAAATGTAGCTTCTTCATTTTATTTTACAATTGCTATAGGAAAGCTGTGCATTACAAAATCTGCCACTTTAGCTTGTGCTTTGTGAAACGTCCTGAACACAGGGGTGGTGGTTTTGCATGCATAGCCTGTCTTAATGCAAAGGAAATTGTGTGAGAAGAATACATTGTGAGGATGTTACGCACCTTCAAGGCTCATGCTCATGGCGTTATCCCAATGATTAAAGAAACTTTATTGTGGAGAAAAGAAATTAGTGGGGTAAAGCACAGTGTACGGATCAAAACATGACTGCGAGTACCATGGCTTATAGGTTCAAATTATTCCGTTTTGGCTCTGTGGCTGGAGGAATGTTATTCAGTTGTTCTCTTTTTTCATCTGTACGGTGGAGATAAAAGTTTCAGGAATTTTGACTCATAATTAGGTTCCTGAGGACTAAGGCCTTCACAAATTTCTGGTTTGCGGTAAGTGCAAGGGTGGCTGCTTTGCGCAGTGTCAAGCCACCATTCGCATGATGTCCCTGCCGTGGTGCCAGTGTGAACACAGCTGGACAGGGGTGTGGTCACTGCCCAGGAAAGCATAGCTCTCGCCTGACTAAGATTCGCCATGCAAGGATGTTCCCGTATCCTGCTCTACCGGGGACAGTGCTGTTTGTGCCTGTCATCCTTCCATTTCATTTGCCCCAACTGGGATAATGAGTTCCTTGATATTGGTACCTATGGATTTTTAAATGAAACAAGTGTTTCATTTAGCTCTTCAGCTTTAATGAAGGGTTTCTTCATCTATTCAGATTTCAACATCCATCACAGCAGATTCTAACGATTGACACGGACCATTTAGCAATACAGTTTTCCAAGGACAAAGGCAGTGATTGGGTTCAGAAGAAACTCCTGCGCATCAGTACTATTTTCTTCTTGTTTTTGTGATGATTTAGTGGATTAGTATCTCCATAAAATAGTATTGGAGTGGTTTATTTTGTAATTTTATGTTTTTAAAATTTTCATTTCATGTTTTACATCAAGAGGTACAATTATATCATACAACATCTACAACATGATGTTTTAAAGCATGTATAGGGCCTGGCAAGGTAGCCCAGCAGACTAAAGCACCTGCTTAGGCAAGCGGAGGCAAGTGCAGGGAAAGCGGTGCGATCCCCCACATCACCCGTTACAGGCTCCAGAGTCCGGGTGCAGTGGCACGTGCCAGCCATCCCAGCACCGGGGAGGCTGCACACAGGAGGGTCCCATGAGTCTGAGCTGCGGAGTGAGACCCTGTAACAACCAAATGTGTTAAGACAATAATAATAAATAATATATCTATATCTATATCTATATCTATATCTATATCTATATCTATATATATCTGACAGGACGACTACCCCTAGCAAACCAGCATACATTACTTTACGCTGTTATAATTATTTTAGTGATAATGATCAATATATTCCCCAAGTTTGCATTTTCCTTTTATGTGCCCACTATGTTATTTTTATCTTAAAATTATTTTTATTTTTTATTTTTAGTATCAGGTATTAGTAAAAATTAAATAGCTAAATGACTCCAATTCAGCCAGTTTTCTAAATCTTTATGACATATTTCAGCTAATTTTCACAAATAATTCTAAAATATCTTCTCAAAATATATTATTAAAGCAACAACTATTTCTGGTTATTGACATCAAAGATTATTTTTTACCTCCACTTTTTTCAGTTATTAGCTGATATGTTACAATAAATATTGCATTTTTGTATTAGAAGTGAAATATTTCCACTGAAAAAAGAAGTGTAGATCACACCCCTACCAGAGCAGAGATGGGTTATCTACATAAATTAGTAGATTATTTTGTTTGGAAGAAGCATACTTGTTAACTTCCCCAATATCAGCTTATTTAATCATTTATATTGGTGAACGTTTCATCTTTGGATTCTAATTTATTATTTGATCTCCTTGTTGCCCAAATTGTCTCTTATTTGAGATTATTTCAAATAGGCTTTTTTGTTCTTTTCACATACTATTGCCATCATTTTATTTGAATACGGCACCTCTTTACTCTTTGGTACTGTAAAACATTATTGATCTCTCCTGAATATTTTCTTCCCAACTCTTAACATAAGCCATTAATTCAAGGATCTATCCTTCTTTTTACTGGAGAACGGTACTAAAATAAAAATTTTGGTGCTAACTCTGCTGAAAGGAGAGTCATTATCACTTAGGCCCTTTCAGAAGATGGGGAAAGGCATGTCTGTGAACTGGGGTATGGACACACATATGTGAGTCCATCTTGCATGTCCATCTATACGCGATGGTCTCATGCTTGTGAGAGAAAGGTAGCCTTACAGAAGATGGCCCGAGTCTGCCATGGTCCTTTCATCATGCGAGCACACAGCAACACCACCATCCACGAGCCTGGAAGGATGAAGGACACAGCCCCAGCCTGAAGGTTTGGATGCTCCTTGGAGAGCTGCTGCTGTTGAAAGGTTCAAGAAAGGAGACTGGGGTGCACAGGTAATGACGGTAGCAAAAGACACATCCTCAAGCCAACTAGATCATCTCAAACCCATACCAACTTCTCTCCCTTTCGTTCTAGTCTGCCTGCAAACCTACTGAGTGATGCCACTCTTAGTCAGGATGGGACTTCTCCCTTGCTTTGCTGCCTACATGTCAGCCACCTTGAAAACACCTCACAGATGCTGATCTTCCGGGTAAGACTCACTCCAGCAGGTCAGGAATCCTGATCAACAGTCGCGGCTCTTCAGTTCTGCCTTCAGCAGGGTGACCTTGCTGTCTCTTTGGCTGCATCCTACATAGGAATTAATGGAGGAAAAGTTTACTTAGCTCACAGTTTGTGGAGGTTGCAGTTCATAATCAGCTGGCTCCAAGGCAGGGTGGCCTGGCACAGGGGCAGCACTTCAAGGCATCGGAAGACAGCAAAAGCAGAAAGAGCAAAAGCAGGGGAGAGGGGAGAGAAGGACTCTTTCCTAGCTTTTGTAAGCAGCCTGCTGTGGGGCAAATGTAACACTCATGCAACCTCCTGCTCTCCCCTTGCATAGCATGAGAATGTTGAAAAAGTAAGGGCCCTGGCTCCCCGCTGAGTTACTTAATTAAACTTCTAACTTCTCAAGTTGACAGAATGTATCACCCATTACAGTGATCAATATCATTCTTCAAGCCATAGTGGAATGTTATCATGGCTTTAATATTAAATTGAATGAAATAATATTAATTATTCAAGCCAGATTATTGATCAAGGTCATTTATTATTGCCCCACTTTTTTCCTGCAATATCTAGCTCTCTTTACCATATTCTTTTTTTGCCATAATTTTATTGATAAACAAATAGCAATGAGACAGTTTCAAATCAAATCGGTAGGACAGTTTCAATAATTAACACACTGTATACATTCTTCTTAGTGGTTGATTGCTGTACAAGATGTGGACTTGAGATCCTATTTACAAACACCATTAGAACAAATCATTCTATTCATTAAGAGAATGTAACTATATATCTATCCTAACCACTTTGAATACATAGATACAAAATGGACATCAATCTGTATCCCCTTTTTTTGTTAAGTTTCATTATTTGAATATTATAGGTGTGTAAACTCAGCAAAATATTGTAAAAGAGTCCAGTAGCCCATAATAGTATTGGGTCTTCTGCTTTATTGGCAATGTCAGAAATTGTTGACCTGACTCCCCCACAGCTCAACATAACCAACAATGATCAAGAGAAATAAAGACGACCATTATATATGGTTAGGGGAAAAATTCAAGAGAAGAGGTAACACTCATAAATATGTATGCACCAAACACGGGAGCACCCAACTATATAAAGCAAATCTTAATGGACATGAATAATCTAATATCCAATACCACAATTTTAACAGGAGACCTTAACACACCCTTATCTCCAAAAGATAGGTCAACCAGACAAAAACTTAGCAAAGAAATAACAGAACTGAACCAGAGTTTGAAACAAATGGACTTGGTGGACATATACACAGCTGAATACACTTTTTTCTCAGCTACACATGGTTCATTTTCTAAAATAGACCACATACTGGTCCATAGGTCATGCTTAAGTATATGCAAGAAAACAGAAATTATCCCATGCACTTTATCTGATCACGTGCAATGAAACTGGAAATAAATGACAAAAGAAACCAGAAAAAAACTTTCAATACATGGAAATTAAATGACACCCTACTCAGCAACCAATGGGTCACAGATGAAATTAAACAAGAAATTCAACAATATCTACAATTCAATGAAAATTCAAGCACAACTTACCCGAATTTATGGGATACGATGAAAGCAGTTCTCAGAGGGAAATTCTTTACCATATTCTGTAACTCCCCAGTAGTGTGATGTAGCAAATGGTAACATTTTTAGGGAGGCCAATTAAGAAAAATTACTCTTGGAAATTAATTGAGAATGAAATTATCATTTCCCTAATAGATTTGTAAGAGCCCTTCAAAGTAAAGAGGGCATTTAATAGATGCTCATCAAAAATCTTTTTACATATTGATAATTGTACTTTTTTCTTTTTTTTGTGGTGCCAGGCATCAAATCCAGGTCCTTGCACTTGCTAGACTTAGACCACTGAGCTACCTCCCTAGGCCCTGTTCTGATGTTTAGAAGAGATCTGCAAAGTAGACAAACAAGTAAATACATGTCTAGAGACAGAAACAGTATTAAATTTTACAGGAACCCTATAGTAATGAGCAATAATGAACAACATTAGAATTTGCACCAGCAAACAGAATTTATACATCGCATATGGGCTCCCAATAATCCTATTAGCTCTGTCAGCTCTTAGCATAGAGTGTTTACTTCTGGGATAGATTTCCATTCATGCACAATATTCAGGATTTACTATAACTATTAAATACTCTCAACCATGAAAATTAGAGATGTTAGTTAAATCTGAGTTCATGAAAATAGGATCAGGTTCAGTAGGCAAGAAGTTAGACATGGCATCAGTGAAACTGGGGAAGAGTAACTGCTCTGAAGGGAAAATGAAATTTGTTCTTTCAGGTGAAGAGTCAGGAAAGAAAGCCCACATTTTTGAATCCCAAATAAAGTACGGTGAGATCATTTGGTGAACCAAGTCCAGATTACTCAGACTTCCCTGAATTTGCAGAACTGCAGATTGAAGGGGCTTTGGGGTGCATGGATGGCACCAGCCTCCTCTGCTGCAGCTTCAGGGTTGTGAGGCAGGCACAGAGAACAGTGTTCCTCCTAAGAGAACAATACTTATGTAGAGCAAACATGTAGCAGTAGCCCTACTACCATGAGCTAGATGGTTAAAAGGGTACTTTTAGGATGCTGATTTTGGACATTAAAGGACTTAGAACTGAGAATGAGCTTCTCATTTAGGCTTCCTGGTCTGTGGCGTTCTCAACCCAAGCTGGCTGAGACACCACCCACAGAAATAAGAGGACACACAGCACAAAGTACAAAATGTTCAGGAGTTGGTTCAGATTGCTTATATCCACAGGACCCAAGAAATTTAATACTAACACCATGGTATCATTTGGAGTGTAATGAAAATAACCAAAACTTCTTAGCAAAATTTAGAGGTCAGGCGTTTGCTTTCTTCGTATGACAAATTCCCTGGGTTTGAATGTGAACATAAATAACTCATCGTACCTGAAATTACTGTGATGGAGGCCAGTGAGATGTCAAAGCAATCAAGATATTTTTGGCAACTAAGTATCTACAGAGATTTCTCTTCACCTGTGACTACAGGATGATTAACCATTGTCTCCTCCAAGCAGATGGTTTTGGAAAAGCAAAAATATTAATTAATAGAGAGATGACAAGCCTTTAATGTTACGGGAAATTTTCTGGAATAGCTACAATACCCTGTCAGGAGAATGCATAAAACTATCTTGGGCAATTAAAAGCATTAATTTACTGGCTTTCATCATCTAGGATGCCTACGTCTTAAAGCATGAGTATTAATTGGGGTTGCAGCAAGTGCAATCTCAAGCATCATTGTATTCTGCACCATTATTTCTAGATTACAGCCTCTAGTATGTGAGAGAATGTTTTTTTTTTCTCTTTCCTTTGAAATATTGATAATGTTTTAAGTTGAATAGTTTGAATTACTGAGATAAACTGATTCAATAAATTAACCTAGCCTGGCCAAATAGCTCAGTGGATTAAAGTGCCTGCTTAAGCAGATGCATTGGCTGGGGTTCTAGTCCAGGCGTGCTGGGCCAGCCCCACCCCCGGGACGTACTGAAATGCGATTGAAACTGGGCGTCCGTGGTGTGCACCTGTAATCCCAGGGCTTGGGAGGCTGAAAACAGGAGGATTACTGTAAGTCCAATTTGTGTAGTGAGACCCTGTAGACCATGTACTAAAATACAAATAAAAAACATACCCAACAAGCAACAAGTCTGAGATTTGTATCTTTTCTATCCTTCACAGGGCATAGAATTGCTTCTGCTATGTAAATAAGCTCACCAAGGGCTCAAAGTATGGAATATGTTTAGCCTGATACGCATATGGGTTTATATTACACCTTTAAGCAGGTGTATAGCATACATTAAATAAGCATAACTGTCTATATGTGTATCTCTATCTTGTCACTAGATCTATCACATCACTATATATCATCCATTTATTAATTTATCATCTATGAGCTTTCTATATATCTGTATTTTTATTGTATCATCATAACTAAGCACTTCTGGGTAGATATATTATTCTTTCCTTCAGAGAAAAAGTTTCTTTTATGTTATGGGTCACTCAGCAGAGGAACCAGATTGACCAAATTGCAGTTTATAAGGGCCTTTAATTATTGAACTCAGGGTCCTCAGTTCTTCCAGGAGACTGATCATCAACCTATCTGGGGACCAAGGAGCTTTTTTAAAGCAAAAAACCACATCCCATTTGGCAAACAAATTGATCATCTAACACAGACAGAACAGCACTTTTAGGGACAGTGTGAACATTTCTCAGCATGCATTCTTTCTGGGAGCATTGTTCAGTTTCCGTTTAACACACGTCTACATATACCTGATCTTGACTACCACAGTGACACTTTCCAGTTGGTTAGCAACACTCTAGTTATTTTGTACAGTTGAAAACACTTTGAGCTTGGGGCCGGCGGGATAGCTCAGTGGAATAAGTGCTTCCCTGGCAAGCACAAAGGCCTGAGTTCAATCCCCAGTTCTGCAAAAAAAAACAAAACAAAAACCACCACTTTGACCTTTACTTTGATTTACTTTGTGGGTCTATTCTGGGAACTCTCACTCTATTGATGAATTATTGATGGTACACCAAGCCTCTTTGCAGTCTTACAAGGAAGCAGGGTGGCAGAAAGTTGAGCAGAGTAATTTTCTTACATGAGCTTCACATTAACTCATCACAATTTATATGTACCTTAAGTTTCTAAGAGTTTGTAGATTTTCTTATTGAGGTTGAACCCAGTATAATGACAAGTGATTGTGATATTTAGTAAATATCTTGGCATTTGATAATGTTTTCATTGAATAAAATCATAATATAGCTCATTATTAGATGAAAAATTATGTGTGAGACATAAAAGTACTATTGACTGAGAGCTGAATGAGCTGAGTATTAAAATACTGTATTAATTTGAATTTGATGTCTTTGATCTAACACCTAATTTGCTTTCATCATAATATTCTCTCATCCAGGGCCAGCCAGATAGCTCAGCCATGTAAAGCCCCTGCTTAGGCAGAGCACAGCAGCCAGGGTTCAGTTCCCTGTGCACCATGCTGGCCCCAACCCCGGGGCATGCTGAGATGGCAAATGAGACTGGGCTTGGTAGCCCTTACCTGTAATCCCAGCATTTGGGAGGCTAAAAAAACAGGAGAATCACTACTAGTCCAATCTATGTAGTGAGACCCTGTACTAAGTACATTTTTAAAAAATTAAAATATTCACTTTTTCATTTTCTCTGTGGTCTTGAGCTATTTTTAAAATCATTTATTACTTTGAAAAAGTAGCAGTTAGACAATATTATTATTATTTATTATTATTATTATTATTATTATTATTAATGAGTAGATTTTTTGTTTGGCACTGTGGATCTTCCACAGGACAAAGACTGCAGAGTGAGTGGGTTCTGGTCATTTTGGAAGTGTGGATGGTCCCTGAGGCAACTACATTAGGTAAAATAAATGAGGAACACAATGTTAACTATGGACTGATTTCTTTTATGTGAGAAACTCAAATTATAAAAAGAAAGTTAAAAAAAGATAGATAATAGAAAGTGAGGAGACAGACGATTTTTGAAATAAGATCAAAAGTTGAAAGGAGTGAAAAATGGAAAAAACAAAGTGTAATGGCTTAAAATATTATTATAAAGTAGCATCAACTAGATATCATTGACTTGTCAGCATTTTAAAACTAGCTGAGAACCCCATAAACAAAGTTGTATTTTCAGGTTGTGATAAAAATATGGTGAATGTTTCAATTAACAATTATTATAAAAGATAGTTATTTTTATGTGTTTAGTACAAGGTCTACATGGTCTCACTATGTAGATCAGACTCATAGTGATTCTCCTGTTTTCAGCCTCCCAAGCTCTGGGATTACAGGCATGTCCCACCATGCCCAGTCTCAGTCACCATCCCATTATGCCCCATGGATGTGGTTGGCACAGCACACCAGGGATTGAACCCTAGTCCTGTTCACCTGCCTAAGCAAGAGCTTTAGTCTGCTGAGCTATCTGACTGGCTCTAGATACAGTTAATCATCTCAAAACATCCACTTTGCTTCAAACACACTTATTCCATAATTCTTGCCACATTCTGAAGCAATTCTGAAAGTTCTCTTTCATGAGGCAGTGTCTTTAATTACCCTGTCCTGACTTCCTTGGTGTCCTTAATTAATTCAGAGCATTTACCTTCCATGACTGTGGTGTTCTTGGGAAGGAACCAGAAGTTGCACGTGAGAAACCTGAGGACACAGCCTAATATATTTATCAACCAACATCTCTGTCCGATTACATCCAGCAAAAGCATTCACTGGTTTTTGATCAAATACTCAGAGAAATTAAGGAAGACATCCTAAACTGTTTCAGAAACAATAACAAGTGCTGCTGAGGCAGAGAGGAGAAAGAACCTTTCAATACTATGGTTGAAAATGCAAACAACTGCAATCACAATGGCAAACAGGATGGAAATTCCTGAAAAACTAAAACTAGAAATTCCATGTGACCCAGCTAATCTTCCCCCTAGAT
>NW_004524735.1:2634529-2637395 GCF_000260255.1 Octodon degus | reverse complement strand
GCCAAGCAATGGCCATGACTCATCCACATGGCTGCCACTGACAAACAATCTGAGGTACAGGATCTCAGGATAAATACTGAGGGGATTTCACTGACCTTATCAGTCCCAAAAGCTATAACTCTTGTTGTATAGGTCCTGCTTTATCTTGGTCTTAACCATCCAACAGAAAAGTATAAAAATGAAGTATAAGGAGTAAAGCCATGGTGTTATGTTGAGCTGTAGGGGACTCAGGTCAACAATTTCTGACATTGCCAGTCAAGCGGAAGCCCAATACTATTATGGACTACTGGACTCTTTTAGAATATTTTGCTGAGTTAGCACACCTATAATATTCAAATAACGGAACTTAACAAAAAAAGGGGATACAGATTAATGTCCATTTTGTATCTGTGTATTCAAAGTGGTTAGGATAGATACATAGTTACATTCTCTTAATGAATACAGGAATTTGTTCTAATAGTGTTTGTAAATAGGATATAATGTCTGCATCTTGTACAGCAAATAACCACTAGGAAGAGACTATGCATTGTGTTAATTGTTGAAACTGTCATACCAATTTGATTTAAAACTGTCTCATTGCTATTTGTTTCTCAATAAAATTATGGATAAAAAAAGTAAAATAAAAGATAGAGGAGCTAGGGAGATAGATTGGTGGCCTAAGCACTTGCCTGGCAAGCAAAAGAACTGGGGTTCGATCCCCAGTACTGCATGCCACCATAGCCCTGTGCAGAGCTGGCCACTAAAACTGGGTATGGTGTTACAGGCCTGTAATCCCAGCGGTGGGAAGGCTGAGACAGAAGAATCACCATGAGTCTGAATTGAGTAGTGAGACCCTCTTCCAAATGCATGAAAGATTTTTTAAAAATTGAACTAAAAGATAGATAATAGAAAGTGAGGAGACAGATGATTTTTTTTAAATAGGAAGAGGATCAAAAGATGGGAAGAGAAAGAAAAGGTGAGAAAGGAGATTTTAAATAAGTACAATGAACATACATTATGTATGTACTGGCTCCTGGCAGGGAATGCAATTATTGTACGCTGGAAATATGTAAAAACACAAAATTAAAAATAAAGGAAGTTCTATGAATAATGGGAAGTGTGTTTGAGGCAAGGGGGGAATATTTTCAAGGGGATTAATGGCAATATGTCTCCTACCCTAATATTTTTTCATTTAAGCACTCTAAGTTTTTTGAAACTCTTGTTTTATTAGGTCCTTGGTAGGGAAATAATATCAAGGTTTTCATAATATTTTTATGATGTTTTGAAAATTGCATGTCATTCCCTTAATAAACAGTCTGCAAGAAATAAAACAATGCAATACATATAGTGCTTAAAATTTCTTCAAGGACCAGTAAAACACACTTCAATAAAATTTTTAGCCAAGCTAAGGGAATATTTGGAGCTTAGAAAAAAGTCATGCATGATCTGTAATAAAAAATGAAATCACATGTGAAAATATCTTGAGGACAGTAAAATAATTTCTTATTGAGGAGGATGTAGATTTGTACTGGAAGAGACCTGTTCAACGTATTTTACCAAGAGAGGAGACTGTGTTTTTCCAAGTTCCATTTTGAAGATGCTTTGAAAAAGGAATGATGAGATAAACTTCGTTCTTTGCCTTATTTCCTGCCCATCATTCTAGAGAGATGCCAGCAGGGCTGGGTGACTTGTTTCAAACACAGTGAAATCATTGATATTTATCTGCTTGAAAGGAAATGACTTGCTTCTTTAAATATTTCTTTAATAAAGAAGATAACTTTCCTATCTCACTGATGTCCATGTGCAAATCTCTAGTGTGGTTTCTTACCTAGGAAAAGTGTGTATTCTAGCCAAACCATTTCACTCAATTCAATTTTTTAAACCACGTGTTTAAAATCAAATGTTTATTTTAAAATTTGAGGTAATCGTCTATTTACATACAGTAGAGAATATTACCAGATCGCATGGTCCCTCTCATGGAGAAATTTTGCCAACTGACAAGCCCATATCGAAACCGCGGCATCAACATTGCTCAGTGAGGACGCAGAGTGGCTCTGTCTCCTCTTCCTGTTGTCCTTTTACAGCCGTGTGTTCTCCTTCTCCAAACCTACGCATCGATCTCTAGTGACCATTAACTTGTTTGCCTCTGTAAGTTTGCCATTTGAAGAAACTGAATTACAGATAGGTAGGATTTGAGTTTATTTTTCTATTCCATTTAATTTTCTGAAAGTGTGGCTAGGTTGTTTCCTAATCTGTGGTTCAGTTCTTTTTCTTGATGACTGGTCTTCCTTGGTGAGACTATTTCAAGTTTCTTTAACTATTTGTGTATTAAAAGATAGTTGGGCTATTTCTATTTTTGGTTATCACAAAAAGTGCTGTTGTATATACTTATGTTCAAGTTTTGTATATATTATCAGTCTGGAAAAAATTCTCAGTTGTGAGCAATGTGTGGTTCCATGGTAATCCTTTATTTATTTATTTATTTAGTTAGTTAGTTAGTTAGTTAGTTAGTTATAGGGTTTCACTATGCAGCTAGGACTTCTAGTGATCCTCCTGTTCTTTTCCTCCCCAGCGCTAGGATTACAAGTGTTCGCCACCATGTCCAGCCTCTGTCACTGGTTCAGTGTGCCTGTAGTGCCAGGAGTCAAACCCCAGTCCCTGCACTTGCCTAAGCAGGTGCTTAGTCTGCTGAGCTATCTCGCTGGCCCAATTTTAATACATTTTCCATAGTGATTATGTGTAATTTATCATTTGATAGTCTCATCAATCATGCATAAATGACCTATTTCCTTGTTATTTTACTAGGACTTGTTAGTAGAATTATTTAAAGCAATTTTTCTGAGTGTATAGTGAAATGTCTTTGTAGTTTCAATTTTTATTTTCATAA
>NW_004524735.1:2624575-2633944 GCF_000260255.1 Octodon degus | reverse complement strand
TCCAGTAGCCCATAATAGCATTGGGTCTTCTGTTTAACTGGCAATGTCAGAAATTATTGACCTGAGTCCCCCACAGCTCAACTTAACAGCATGGCGAAAGCATTGCTTTGTGTAGCGTGGTTTTTCCTCATTAGTCGCTTAATATTCTGGATTACATAATTCCTGTGTGTATATCGTATCTCTGTATTTGTGCCATTTCTAATTCCATATGTAATTATCCTCCTAATATTGCAAGCATTTGGACCTCCATGAGGTTATCTCTCGCTGCCTCCTCCAGAAATTACATCATGTAAGCATAAATATACACATGGAGAAGAATGGATTTAGACACTGATCATTTTTAAATTGGGGTCTTCCATTTTTACTGTCCTTTAAGAATTATTTGTGTAAATCAAAGAGAAAATAAAAGGCAATATGAAATAGGGGAATTTTTGCCAAATGGAAAAGGGGACTAAGGTGGAGAGAGTGAAGGAAGACATAGGAAACAAATGCATCGCTCAAGTGTCTCAACTACCTTAGTGAAGGCTTTGAAGACTACTGAAGCGTGCGCTACTCAAATAAAATAAGAAGAATAATTGTGGGGCTGGGTAGATAGCTTGGTGGTCTAAGCACCTGCCTGGAAAGCTCAAGGACTCAGGTTCAGTCCCTGGTATGGCATGCCATGTTGGCTCCAGGAGCTCCGTGCTGACCCTGAGACCAGGCGTGGTGGCTCACACTTGCAATCCTGATGCTGCGGAGGCTGAAACAGGAGGTTCATGAGTCCATGCTGCACAGCAAGACTCTGTACCAAATAAATAAATAAATAAATAATTCTTTTAAAAATGAATAATTTATATACTGTATATAAGCACATAATCTTAGTTGGCTATGTAATTTGTAAATATGGTTAGAACAACAGCAAATATCATTTCAACACCCACCCTTGTGTTCAGTTTAGGCTTATTAATAAGTTTACAGGACAGGGGAGATAGTTAAGTAGAATAAGCGCTTGCCTGGTAAGCACAGGGTCCTGAGTTCAATCCCTATACTGAAAAAAAAAAATCAGTTTACAGACTCTTATCTAAAATGCTACATTTTCATCTTAAAGTAACCATAGGGTTTGTCTAGCCTAAATGTCAGTTTCACTTATTGATTTCCCATGTGTCCCTTTTGGCTAAATTGGTTGCCGATTCAATTATTCATCTGTGGAGATGAAGTTTCCATTTATATAACGTCTCACCCAAATGACTGGTAGCTATGATTATTAGATCCCTCTTTTTATTGTAAAAGTGCAAATTTCTTGCAGCTTCTATAACTTGCCTTGGCTCTTCTTTCTAAGTACATATAAAAATTTAATTCTGTCCAACTAAACAGAAATTCTTTCCTCTCCAAATATTTTTCTGGCAGAATGTGAAGAGATTAGTAAAGGCCATTTCTATATAAAAGTGCTCATGAAGCACAGTGATCTTTTCCTAAATCAAGGCAAAAGTTTGTAATGTCTTAACTAAAGCTTAAAATAATTTCTATCTTATAGTAGAGGATGCAATTCCGAGTAGGACACTAATATTTGTCTTCTCACCCCAATCTTGTTTTATGGCAACTCCTATATTGCCTACTTTACACCATACCAGAAAGTAGATTTTTCTCATATGTAATAGTTTCTCTCCCCTTTGGAGCCAGACTGTTTCTTCCAAGCCTTAAGCATAGTATCTTCCGTTCCACACACCAGGAATGTCTCTTTTGTTTACCTCATCTCTTTCAGCTGGACAAACTATTGGATGAATTGCATTCTGCATGATAAGATATCTTTATTTGTCACTTACCAAGTTAGGAAGCCATAGATGCGGTACAATTTACGTGTCACTAACAATGTTTCTTTGAAATAGCTCCAAATGTGTTCCTATGTCCAATTTTATTCAATTTCTATTTGTATCTTTTTATACCATATGAACAAAACAACATATGTCTCCACTACATGGAGTGGTGTAATTTTATTTTTTTGGTATTGGGGATTGAAGTCAGGGCCTTGTGCTTACTATAGTGGAGTGGGGCAATTAATTAAGCAAACCAAAAGATAAATTTATTGTTATCTAAAAAACTTCCATGAGAGGAAATAAAATTATTTTTCCCATGACACCAAAAAGTTGAACTAGAAACATTTCTATACTATACAAAAAAAAAAATCAGCTAAATCCAAAATAAATATCTAATTTACTATATCAAAATATAATGCTTCATTCCCTTCCCAATCAAATCTGTTCCTTCTAAACTTTTCCAATCATTTTAGAGAACATCACACTTTGATCAAGCTGAATTCTAAAAATTAATTTATGATTGCTTTTCATTCTTCCCTCTATTTAATCCAAGGCCGAGTTTATTTAAATATACAACCTGGCCTAAGCGCCTGCTTAGGCAAGCGCAGGGACTGGGGCTCAATCCCCGATACCATGGTTCAGTCCTCGGTACTGCATGCCATGCTGGCCCCACCCCACAGCACACTGAGCCAGCGACGGAGTCCGGGCATGATGGCGCATGCCTGTAATCCCAGCACTGGAGAGGCTGAACACAGGGAGGATCTCTACGAGTCTTAGCTGCATAGTGAGACCCTGTAACAAATATATATATATTTATCTCACACAACCAAGGCTACATGACTGTGAATTAGGCAGAGTTCTCTCTCCAATATATTCTGGAACCCTCTACCACACTTTTCTCTATCTGCCCTGGAAAAACCCCAATCCAAGCTGCCAAATGTCTCACTATGTCCAATTGATCTCCTTACTCTAGTCTAATCGTCCTTTCTCAACACATTCTTTTTATGAGAGAATACCATGTCTTAGCATGAAAGTGCTCATTTTCAGTTCTTTTTTTTTCTATAAGGTCAAATGTGTTTCCTTTGTTGCTTACACATCTCTCCCACTTTGCTCCAAACACATGGGTGTCTTATTATCTAATAATCTTGATGTCCAAATACCCAAGAAGTGATATGAATCTCATTTGCTTCTAAAGCATGCCAATTGACTTACCTGTCTTTGAGATTACAAAGGGACTCTACCATAGTCTATTTTCCTTATCTTCATGTGACTAGCTTCTTTTTGTCAAGATTGTTTCATCATATGTGTCCTTAAAAAGGTCTTTGGCCACCCACATCTAAAATGCTCCCAGTGACTATCTCACAACTTTGTCTTCTGTGTTAAAATGTCAGTTCCAAGGGGATAGGACCATGATCATTCTCTTGTTAAGGACTGTGTAGGACTTGGAAGAACATCTGGTCCCCTGTAGCACTCAGTAATACTCAAGGTCAGAGAAAAACTACCTGGAGATAAAGCATCCCTGAAAGCAATCGGTACGGCTGTTTTAGACTTGAATTCGGCCATCAGAGTGGAGAGTTGTGTTGCTAAACCATTACAATTTTATTAAGCTTGGGATTCTATGGATTTATGATTTTTAATCTTTACCTTCCCAAGATTTTTCAGAATATGGTCTATCACCATCATGCTTATGAGCTTGGGAAGTAGACTTACAAGCATTCTCATTGGTGCTAATTAAGGGACTCCGAACTACTCAGTTAGCCTTCCCTAATAGTTTTATCTGTAAAAGATCAATGATAACTGTCCATATTTGTAACAGCCACTGAGTTCATTAGATAGGAAACTATACCGGATGCAGAAAAAGTCTCTAGAGAGCCTCTTAGATAATGCATCAATGAATGCAAGCTTAATTTTCAAATTTATTACTTTACATTGAGCTGCAGAGAAATTTCAAGTTTGCATTGGGAAGCGTTCCCAACACTGGCCCAATGTTTTCAGTGATGCTTCTATAGTTCATACGGATCTCCTGAAATGAAGTGTGTGGCCAGCTTTTCAGGGCTACCTTCTCACATCTTGTCTCCTTTTCTCCTCTCAAGTTCAAAGGAGTGTTCTGTGTA
Source organism: Octodon degus (assembly GCF_000260255.1). Taxonomy (NCBI): domain Eukaryota; kingdom Metazoa; phylum Chordata; class Mammalia; order Rodentia; family Octodontidae; genus Octodon; species Octodon degus. Next base: position 2,630,037 of record NW_004524735.1, on the reverse strand, counting down.
CGCAGCACACAGGATGCTTCTATCAGATGAGACACACAATGCAATACAGCTGGGAGGTTTTCTATGCCATCCTCCACAGGTACCATTATATTTTTGCTGTAACTATAAAGCTAGAAAAGTGTACTGATGCTCTATTTGTGCACTTGCATTTAGATCAGAATGCATGGATGTAAAGAAAGACAAGTTCCCTGACGGTAGAGCTGATTTGGATGTGCCTAGTGTCTTGTTTTGGGGTTTTTGGTTTTGTTTTTGCTTTTTAATTTTTTTTCTCTCCCCAGTCCTCATAGGATTCAATTGGAATCAATGATTTCAAAGCAAAGATTTGAGGTAGAGTTAGAAATCTTACATGAATTGGTAGTTCCATTGAAGGATCTCCATCTCAACCGAGGCTGTCAGGGTTTTATAGATATACAAAAGGTGAGGTCTTCACAAGAAATTGTTTGATATATTTGTGTAGTACAAAAATATTGCTAAGAAGAAAAATATTCATGTACAGGAAGATATAAAATTTTATTTTGTCAGTATGAATTAGCTTTAGACATTTATGTTGAGCTTTCCAAAGCAGGTATCCTTTTCAGTTCAGTCCCTGGTACTGCAAAAACGAACAAGCAAACAAAAAATAAGCAAACAAAATAAAAACAGGTGCTTTTTGAGGAAATGAAGAACATGAATAAATACATGAGGTCAAAATATATTCTTAAATAATCAAGTCTTGTACCTTACAAATATAAGTGGTCCTTCATTTATCGTGGGGCTTACATTCCAGAAAACCCTGCAATATGTGAAAATCAGCAAAGCAGAGACATTATATTTATTTTAGTGTTTATATATAGTTTAAGGCTTTATAAACCCTTCCCACACTTTTTAAATTTTTTTTTAACTTTCTTTGGTACAAGGTCTCACCTTGCAGCTTGGACTCATCGTGGTGCTCCTGTCTCAGCCTCCCCAGTGCTGGGATTACAGGCTGGTGTCACCACGCCCATTTGGGCCAGCCAGCACCACATGTGCTGGCTACCCAGAATCAAACTAGGTCCTTGTGCTTTCCAGGAAAGCACTTAGATTGCCAAGCTATCTACCCAGCTCCTTTCCCACCCTCTCATAAACCCTTCCCACAGTCTTACAAACCTTTCCCACACTTTCAAAAACACCTCTAATGTTCTTAACCATTTTCTATACTTGTAAACTTATGTAATTTAACAATATATGTATACTGTACAATACTGAAAAATTCCACAATACAGCAAAAATTCCACAATAATTTAGATTAATGTTTTTTGAAAACCCATGAAACAGTGAGTCTGCAAAAGTTGAACCACAAAATAGGGACTACTGTATATGATTAAGGACTTTTAAAAAATTCAACACAATATAATTATGTATTTGATAATGCTAGGTTATCTTTTGAAATATTTTTTTCAAACTCAGTTAATCTGGGGAGGAAAAGATTGTATAATAAATTTTATTAAAATTCAATTATTTATTATAATTAAAAGAAAGTGTTTTCACATGGTTCACATTTCTCTTTGCAAAAGAAATTTTATTAAATGTGTTAAAAATCAGATGAGTTAAGTATGACAGAACATTGAATTAATTAAATTAAAACATGAAGGAAATGATCTGTTTATTTAAATATCATTATAATGAACCTACTGCATATACAGGAAAAAATGTTGACATGTAAAATGCTGCTCTTCCGGTCTTTAAAAGCTCCAGCTGACCATTATTAACAATATCTCCTCGTCCCTTCCGTAAGTTACATTTCATGATGGAAGTCGAGAAGGGCTTTTGGCTCCAAGGATGTGTGTTAATTTCAAGGAAAGAGGTTCTTGACAATAAACCTTGTCCTCTAACTGAGAAAATGGCACATGGTCTAATACTTTTGCCACACCTAGGGGCTTCTCTCGAACAAAGGGGAGGATGCACAGAAAGATTCAGGGCAGGAATATGCTAAGTACTCATTTACTCCCAGAATTCCTGTGAACATGTGTACTGGATTTTTCTGGAACATCATGTTCTACTAAGTATAAGGTGTTCCCAGAGGAAAATGGTTTCCAAGTTTTGCCTGATCCTCAGTACTCCTATCACTGTCCCATTCTATAATTTCTCATGTAGCCACTATGCTAGAAATCTTCCATTGTGAATGACATTGTGTATTACTCAGTATCTACAAAATTAAATTTCTAAATATTGCCTGTCAAATTCTCCAATATTTAAGGGTTACACACTTTCAAAACAAGTTCAGCTGGCTTTGCAATTAAATGTTTAAATTTATTTTTTTTTCAGAGAAATTAGAGAAAGTCCTAATAGTGAAAAATTTTATTTTATGCTACTGATTTCAAATAGAATTTTTATGATATTAAAGTTTAAAATTTATTTGACTATAGTAAAATCATAATAATCCAATATAAAGTAACTTATGAGCTATCATATTATATTTCTCTACCTAACTGTGTCTAATTATACTTGGGCAATGCCAAGCAGCATGATTATTTTAATAGATTTTACATAGATTGCTGGAAATAGCCTGAACTCAGTAATTAAAGAAAAGCTGAAGTATATGAACACAAACAAAGAAACATTATGTACCTCATTTTCACTTGGGCACACTGTTAAATTTAAAGCACTAATTGTTTCAGCTTGAATGCTGTTACAGAAAGTAAACCAGCACCTGTTAAAAGAACAGGTGTGATAGCCATGAGAAAGGAATGAATTAAGCCGCCTTCAAGCCTGCTGCCAGGTGTCAGGGCTTAACTGGTGCTTCATTATTATATTAACAATGAACAGAAGGTCTGTGGCGCAAACGGATCGCAGCACAATGGAGACACGGCTAAAATTGATGAGTTGATCATCGGCCATTCAAAGCCAATTGGTCTAATTGAAGGTTGCCTCTGTGAAATACAGCCATTGGAGTTAAAAAAAATACAGAAAGATCATTGAAGTAGCAGTATTGCATTATTTTAAAGGGATGAGCAAAACAAATATATTTGATTATTGTATTAGTCTGCTTTCTCATTACTGAGACAAACATGTCTGACTCTAGAATCCTAAAGGAGCGAAGTTCAGTTTGGCAGCTGGTGCCACAAGTTTCAGTCCATGCTTGGCTGGCTCCAACGCAGGGACACCGTGGAAGAAGGGCACAGGGGGACAGCTGCTCCAATCCTGATGCCTGGGATGCAGACAACAGGAAAAGAGGCCACAAAAAAGGGGTCTAGGGTTAGACTGAGTCCTCAGGGACGGCACTCCACTGTCCTCTTCCTCCACAGAGCTTTTAGCTGTGAACTCATTGCTGTGCTGAACACAGACCCGACCTTACCATCCAGTCACCTCTTCAGGAATCTTCATCTAGGCAAGTTGACCATCAAGCTTAACCAGCAATCTATGGAAATAGAACTTTAGGTCTTGTGTTACACAAAGCACTTTTATGTTTGTGAGTGATTTGAGAAATTGTTTATTCTCTCCACAACGCAATTCCTCTTCACATGTGGCACCTTTAGTAACAAGTAGATGTAGACATGCACATAGCTCATGTGTCTCCCACTGGATACACCACACAGACTTTGCTTCTGAAAAATATTTAATCATACACTTAAGATAATGAAAATTTTGACCTCTTTCATTACAATTTCATCATGCAAAATGTTTGTTTTCATTATGAACTTCTACATTGGCTCTTATTAGACAGAGCAGCAATTTCAGAATTTATTAAATCAAGTATACAACAAGATTTAGAAATTCACATTTTTACCTGAAGCATTAACAACTTTGCAGAAATTATTAATCTTGTTAGATTTAGAAATAGAATATTTTAAAGCATGAACTTGTGCTATTGTAACAGTTAACAAATATTTTAAAACATTCATAACTCATGAGAAATGAATGATGTCTGTGATGATGTCCGATATGTATTGAATTGGGTGAAATTACTGACCCTTCCATTCCTTAACTGCTTTATTTTTAAAAGTAAGTTGATTCAAATACATTCTATGCTTCCATTTGATTCACAATGGACTCTTTACTTTTTCAAGCAAATTAAAAATTGAATGAGTTTATCATTAACTTAGAATTTTTCAATGATAACAAATCACCTTGCCTGTTTCATCATAAAGCAAATGATGTTTATGATTAATTTTTCCAAAGAGAATTATATAGCCAAAGGTACCAACTACTGTTTCAAAAACACAAATGGTGACAAGAGGATAATAGCAGAGGGCAGTGAGGATTGTTTTAAAATCTCTGAGCTGCTAGGTAAAATGGATTATCATATTCACCCTACATTCATGTACACTGAAATCTCTATCCTTTGAAGGCTAATTAACAAACTCAAATTGGTTACTGTCTTAATTAGAAATGACATGTTCTAAATGAGGCTACTGAAAAGTACTTTAGTGCAAGGCTGCTAGTGTTTCAGGTATGCAACAGAGCTGCAGGTTCTGACCAGAGAGCAGAAAGTAAAATCTGGGAGGTTTTAGCAGTTATGCCAACCCTTCCTTCTTTTCCATGGCTTCCTTCATTTGCAATGCTCCATCTGACTTCATCCTTTCATGCTTAGGAATCAGCTCTCTTTAGAAGATCCAGAAAACATCTGAGCCATGGCTCAAAGATTTATCTAACTTTCTACAGAGAAAAAAGGAACACATGTTAAGTCGGGTGCTGCAGAGGTAGTAGGGTCAGTCACCCAATCTATCTGTCTTGTATGACAACTGGAGATTTAATCATGGGGTAAAACTGTCACTTCTTACATGATCATCATTGTCCTTTTTGAGGAGATAATTTCAGAAAATAATGGATAATGGTTTATGGTTTGAATAGATAAAATGTATTGTGAGGATTTTTTTCATTACCTTCAGAACATAATTTATAATTTGTGATACCAAGGAGACACTAAAGAAATAACTTTGAATATATTTTTATATAATCATTATTTTGAGTACTGTATTTTCCAAACCACACTCATTATATAGAGAAACAAAAAATACATATATACAGAGAGGAAAAATAAATAATAACAATAACTTTTTAAGGAAATCACCTCCACAAACTGTGTTAAGTACTATTCATGTAATCAATGAAGAGAACATATGATTGTTCTTATTAACTGTTTCATTCATCAGGCAACAGCGACCAGTTATAGGAAACATTAGCTTGCCATTGGGGGTGTGCTTTCAAGAGGAAGCTCATAAGAGGAAATAAAAGAAAAAAACTTCTGGGGTTGCTCTCACAGTGGGATGCTCACAGTAACTCTATTCCATAGTAGACCAGAATGGCAGGCACTGCAAGTGTGACTCTTCTATTACATATTGCTTTCTTCAGTGCAGTTGCTTGGTTCACAGGTATCAGCATATATAGTTAGTCAGGGTGAGCATCCTACCAATTAGCTGCTAGTTTCAAAAACCTGCTGATGTTTCTCAGGATCATTGTCTTGTCCATCTTGCATGTATAAACGTATGGCTTTGGCTCTGTCA
>NW_004524735.1:2622098-2623870 GCF_000260255.1 Octodon degus | reverse complement strand
TTTTGTCCTCTGAGAAGTGTGTGTTCATCTCGAATGCCCATTTCTGGATTGGGTCTTTAAATTTTGGGGCCCTAGTATGTTTTAGTTCTTTATAAATTCTAGAGAGCAGACCTTTGTCTGAGTACTTATTTGTAAAGAATTTTTCCAAATTTGTGGGTTGCCTGTTCACTTTTTTTGGTAATTTGTTTACTTGCAAAAACTTAACATGAGGAGATCCCAGTTGTTACTTCTTTCAACTATTTCCCTTGCTATTTGATTTCTGTTCATGAAGTCTTTGCCTATCCCTATGTCTTCAAGAGTTCCTACTACTTTCTCTTCCATGAGATTTAGTGTTACAGGTCAGTTATCTGATTCTCCATGCTATTGTTTGTTTCCTAGCTGAGGGTGAGACAGAACCTAAGTCATGACTGTGGTCCTTCTTGTATTCAGGCCCTTGTTTGCCAGATGAGGGAAGCTCAGAAATTATTGTGGCACAAATAACCCAAGACCTGGTTATTTCTGGTACAAAGGCAGAAATTCAGGTCTGTAGAGCATAAATCACTCTGTCCTACTGGGCTTTTTCGCTCAGTATATAAATAAAAACAAGGAAGATGTTCAATGTGCTCAGGAACTAACTTAACAAAAAGTACCAAATCAATTTAGTTTTTGTTACTAATGGTAGCATAAAAGTCTCCAATCCACACTTTTCTTTAGCTATATCTGTCTGAGAGAAAATCAGTTTCTTGTAAAAGTGGAGCTGGCATGGATAGACTTGAATTTTAGTATTGCAATGTTGTTTTTAAGAAAAAATGTGTCATGTCTCGTGTTAGAGGAAAATGAGATTCATTTCAGTACCACTGCATAAAGTGAGAAAGCTCTACTTTAAAAATCTATCATTTTTGATGTCCTTTATAATAGAAAATGATTGCCCTCACTGCAGTTTCCTATAGCTTAGCATAATCTGAAAATCAAATCGTAGTTATGATTGAAGAATGAATCCCACTTTCTGTGAAAGAATTGAGTTCTTAATTAGGTGACATCCTTTTTACATAATCTTAAATTTTCACATTTCTGTACACTGTCTATTTTTCAGAGAGAGTTTCTGCTATAAATTTTTAGGAATATTTATGTTATTAAATCAATTTATAGTGACTTGGATTAATAGCTAATGATAATTGTTGAATTTATTGGTAACATAGCACTTAATATGCCTTAGTAAGGCAACTGTTAATAGTGCAGTTTTGAGTCAACATAGTAACTACATATCTAATCCAGAATATTAATAACTGTCCATTCTCAAAATAAACTTCTATTGAATCATAAAATGGACAAACTCAGACAGTTTCTCAGTGCCGTCTAATTTAAAAAAAAAAATCTGTTAGACCCAGTCCTAACCCAGGTCCGGTGAGTGTGCGGAGAGTTTCCTGCTACCCTGCGCCAGCGGGACCACTCCCAGCCCAGGCGCAGCATGGGCCTGAATCTCTCCCACCCCCTTGGGCCACACCCCACCACTCCGCAGTACCTCTCCCACCCCGCCCGAAGTAGGAATTTCTGCCCTGTCCGGAAACCCCCAGATGCAGTCCTAGCCCAGGTCCGGCAGTGGGAAGGAGCTGAGCACAGCAGCCAGACCTAAGCCAGACAGCTGGATAAGTTCAAACTTTGTAGAGCTGCATCTGAACTTCAGTACGTGCGAAGGTTATAACTACAGCAAAGATCTACAAAAAAGGTCAGAAGACAGTGCTACACAAAATGACGAGAAGGAACATAATGCAACCTCAGAACCCAAGCCCACC
>NW_004524735.1:2612964-2614155 GCF_000260255.1 Octodon degus | reverse complement strand
AAAAATTTTCATTATTATTTCAACATAAATATTGTGCCTGTGCTATTAGATAGTTACTTTCATTTTGGAGAGTGTTTTAAATTAATTAATTAATCAATTAAATTATTTTCGGTACCAGGGATCAAACTCAGGACTTTGAGCTTGCCAGGTAGGTGCTTATGCCACTGACCTACATCCTTGGCCCATGGAGAGTTTTTAATGCTGAATGAAATCTAGATTTCGCTTGATTAATTATGCCCTGCAATTTCAGTTATATGACCATGTAAATCAATCAAGATTGTCGTATGCCATGCTTCCCTATGGCATTCCAGAGTCATGCCTGCAGAGATGTTAATGAATCAAACATTAAAAGCAAGAAATCACTAACACTTTTCCTCACACAAGGTCGCAAGATCTTCACACTTTTTTTTTGTCCAAACAGGTTTTATCTACCTCAGTGATCACTTAATTAAATTAGGTAGTAGAAAATAGCGTTAAGTTGAAGGCCAATTCAATTTATTATTTTCCCGTTCAGTGTTGAGACTCATGAACTATGAGATGCAGATACAAAAATCAGAGGCCAGGGGAGTGAGTTCTACTGGGAATGTAAGATATTGGACAATTAATAGTCTAGCAAGAACCAGTGCTTATGCTAAAACTCCAGCTGCAAATTTGCACAAGCTGGTAAGTTATTTCTTCATAATTCTAGGATAATTACTCTGCTGGATTCAATGTTATAATGGCTGATAATGCTCTATAAATTGTACTTATTTCCCATTATCAGATATTCCACCAGCACCCATATCTCTTTATATTTTTGTTCTCTAAATTAGTTACTATGACAAAACTGTGAAAACAATGTTCCTTCCGAAAATAGAAGGCAACTTGTGGAGGTATGACAGATATGGATGGAATAAATCCCCCCGATTTTCTTACAGACAGCTAAGTTACATAGAAATATTATAGGCCATCGGATAGGCCTGGGCCCTCGAAGGAGTCAGTGGAGGTGGGGACAGATCACAACTGTGGCTGAAGGGCCTTCCTTGAAATTCAGGCCTCAAGATAAAGATGCGATGACCACACCTGCACACCTCCCTGGGGATAAAGAGTAATGATCCACACTCCATGTAGACATCAGTTACCCAGGTAGGTTACCAGGACCTGCAGACTCATCTCTTCCAAAATGTTCCTTGTTCTCTCCATGTACACAAG
>NW_004524735.1:2609683-2612529 GCF_000260255.1 Octodon degus | reverse complement strand
GTTTCTCTGCATCATTTGGAGGTCCTATATAAATTTCTAGGACTAGATTAATTAATTCAGTATATTTTCTCTAACCTCTCATTATAGTTTTTATTGCAGTATTAACTTTACATGCTGTCAATACAGTTTTGACAATTCACCACATTGTCAAATTTGTGTGAACAACATTAATGACCAAAGTGATAATATGAATTATCACCATTTAAGGGTCAAGTTATATATTAAAGTCATTTGTACTTTCTCATTAATTGAGGGAAATGTGCATTTTTCTCACTTTTAAAAAGAGAAAACTTAGGTTTGATTAGTTAGAAGAATGGCAGTGTGAATTTTTTTTTTAATTATAAACTTTCCTTCTCTCTTTCCTTGTCTGCATCCACATGTTTCATAAGTTCAACATTCATAGCTTTCTGTTTTAGATAAAAATAATACAACTTTTGTTTTCTCTAGTGTTTTTGTCCAAAAGGAATTCAGTACTAACCTTACATTTTTATGAAAACAGATGGAGGAAAATCAGGCAAGTAAATGCATTTTATTCAAATGTTTTAAAACAATAAGTTTTTTGGAAAATGATGGCCACATTAAGAAAATTATTTCTAAATCACATTCTTTAGGAGTCTATAATTAGTAACATAAAATAGTGCATAAACCTAAATTAATTCATCTGGAAAGAATTCTTGGACAAGATGGCCGGGCTGCCCCGCAGGATCATCAAGGAAACCCAGTGTTTGCTGGCAGAACCGGTTCCTGGGATTAAAGCCGAACCAGATGAGAGCAACGCCCGTTATTTTCACGGGGTCATTGCTGGTCCCCAGGCTTCCCCTTTGAAGGAGGGACTTTTAAACTTGAACTCTTTCTGCCAGAAGAATACCCAAGGGCAGCACCTAAAGTACGTTTCATGACCAAAATTTATCATCCTAATGTAGACAAGTTGGGAAGAATGTTTAGATATTTTGAAAGATAAGTGGTCACCAGCACTGCGGATCCGCACAGTTCTGCTGTCGAGCCAGGCTTTGTGAAGTGCTCCTAATCCAGATGACCCATTAGCAAATGAGGTAGCGGAGCAGTGGAAGCCCAACGAAGCCCAGGCCATAGAAACAGCTAGAGCATGGACTAGGCTATATGCCATGAATAATACTTAAGTCTATCTGATCATCAAGTTTGTGTCACTTCTCCTGTTCTGCCAAGCCTTCTTCCTTTTTTGTTTGTATTTAATGGACACAGTCTTAGAACATTACAGAATAAAAACCCCAGACATTTTCAGTCCTTTGGTGATTAAATGCACATTCGCAAATCTATGTCCTGTCCCAATTCACTGTTGTAAAGCATGAGCAGAGGCTGCAGTTCCATCTGGATTGTTGTGAAGCGTTTAAAGGCAGTGGCCCTCTGCTTTTATTCATTTCCCCCATCATGGTTTAAGTATAAAGCACTGTGAATGAAGGTAGTTGTCAGGGTTAGCTGCGGGGTTATGGGTGTTCTTTATTTTATTTTATTCTATTTCTTGAGGGGTAAGGTAGTTTCAAAATTTTGTGTCCCCGCCCTCCTTTTTTTACTGTGATCTAATTTCATTGGTTATAAAGCAGCTAACTAGTTCTTTAAAATATGTTCTCTAGCCAAGTCTAACTTTATTTAGATGCTATAGATGGACAAGCTAATTGTTTGAACCAAAACGGGAACATTAACAAACATCACAGCCCTCACTGAAAACATTGAGATTTTGCAGTCAAGTGTAGACTTCCCCTTCAAAAAAAACTTGTGACCATTTTGTATGGCTTGTCTGGAAACTTCTGTAAATCTTATGTTTTAGTAAAATATTTTTTGTTATTCTAAAAAATAATAATTCTTATTTAATGTATTAGAATATGTATGAAATATTTAAGAAGCTGGATCTATTTCTTGGAAACTTTGTGTTTTCATGTTTTACTCCAAACTTGTACAGATATTTGAGGTTATTTTCAATAACTTTTTCCATACAAATTCAAATGAGCTTTCCACATGATTCCGAAGATGGATTTTTAGATTAACTCAAAGTTCCTGAATTTTATAAAAATAAAATTATGCTAATAGACTTTAGCTTTGTATAAGTAGACTTTCAGAACAACAATTTCAGAACCTTTGCATTATTAAAGGCTATGAATTGATGATTTCCTTATAGATATTTTGGCTTGGTAGAATAGTACAATTTGACATTAAGAAGTTAGTACACATTTTTTTTTGTTTTGTTGCCATATTTTTATGTTGATAGGTAAATTCATAGTGATCTTAGCATATTTCTTACCACATAATTTATTGTTCTGTAAAGGAAAAATAGAGTAATTCATTTGGGGTGAACTTTTTCCTTCATAATTCTGTTAGAACAGAATGGATTAGACAGGGGCACACTGTATTTCCTACCAAGAACACCTGGAAACAAAATAAATCAGGACATTTTTATACAAATGCAGTGTTTAAGTGTTGGATAGGTGAAAATTTGAGGGGTAGTTTACTGGCAGGGAAATATCTCAGACAGAAGGGTCCTTACTTATCTTTCCTCTGGGCAAATTTTCAAACAGCTAGTGGCCAATTCAGTTTTTACTGTTGGTGGGAAGAGATACAAAAAACGAAATCAGAAAGCAGAGGTATTAGGAGATCTGTGTCTTCTGTTGCTCCTGCTTACCCGCAGGCATTCACTGACATCTGGGCTGTGGGGTAAGGAGGTAGACAACCCCACGTACAATGGCCACGTGTCTTCAGACATACAAAATGGGATCCACATCATTAAGAAAGGAAAATTAAAGGTAGGAGCTGTCATAGGGTGACACCAGGCTGGTGGTGAGAAGTGTGGACTGTGTGTAGGAAAACAGCACACT
>NW_004524735.1:2598303-2608354 GCF_000260255.1 Octodon degus | reverse complement strand
CTGCCTTCCTCATGGTGGCCAGCACGTTGCTCAGCTCCTCAAGCTTCCTCTTGGCACGGATGTGCATCCCCACCCTTTTCTTGGTGAAATTGAGGGCACGATTGTCCTTGGAGGCCTTGAGCAGCTCCGTGGTGTGCCTCTCCTAGGGGGCCAAGCCGCACACTTCCCGGATTGTGTCCTGCACGAACTTGGTGTGTTTGGTGAGGCGTCCGCGACCGCAGCTGTGCCTCGGTTTGTTCACATTCTTAGTCACCTTGTGGCCCTTGTGGAGGCTCACAACCACGGGATAGTGACGGGCCGCTGCTACTGCTCTTCAGTGGTTGCTGTGGCGGAAGCTTCCCTTTCCCTTTGCACAGATTCTTTCCCACTCACAGTGCCTATTGTACCCTTTAGATTTCATCTTTCGGGTTCTTATGTGAGTAGCAAACGAGCAGCAAGACAATAGGATGTCTGCACAGGTGGGAAAAAGACGAAAGAAAGTGGGTGAATAGATATATTTACCTATATATGCAGGATAGTTTGAGGTCCTGATTTTTAAATCTTTATATGTTCTAGATGGAAGTCCTTGGTCTGAGAAGCAGTCAGCTAAAATTTCTTCCCAATTCATGGGTTTTCTTTTCCCTGTGTTGGTGATTTCTACATACCTAGTGTGTCTGGCACTGAAATCAGCAATGGAAACAGAGGGGTGAATAAAAACCAGCTGTAGGCCATTTTTATTTACCCTTTGGCTATACTGCTTACTTTGCCATTGGACACATGGCATGTGCTCAAAAAATAGAAATGAACAACTTGATAATTAAATGACTCGGCCAAAACCTTATAGAATCTCACCATTAATAGCGTTAGATTTTTGGCTACATGCTTGTTCCTGAATTACTGCCTGAAAGTGATAGAAACATACTTTGATGTACAGAATGCAGGAGTCCCTCCACTATCTTGAGCCTCTGGGCAGTTCACAAGATAGCTTTGTAAGTGACACAAACAATAGCAAAGCATCAAAAAGATGATAAATGTAACAGGAAATGCTGTTGTTGTAGACAGCTGAGCTAGAAATATTAGAGGCAGTCAAACAGGACTAGGCCCTCAAGGAGACAATATGGAAGATTTGATGACTTTGCAACTTTGAGAAGGACAGATACACCTGCTGTGGGCCAGATCTCAAGATAAAAGATCAGACAAATGCATAATTCCCTAAGGATAGACAACAGGGAATGATATTCTAAATAGGTTTCTCAACTTGAGGACCCTGGAAGAGTCACTAACCCGGCCCCATAGAGGAAAAGCCTGGTTGATGACTCACTTCCCCATTTGGTCTTGGATTTAATCAATTTTACTGAACAATGGTGCTTTCAATCTTATTGGTTGACCATGATTTTGACCCACTGCATTCTCACCTGGTGAGATCCATGTTTTCTACCCAGGACCCACCTCACCTCACGGTTTTACTCAATAAAAATCCCTGAGACAGATTCATGGGTAACCCAACTGGGTCCCATTTCTGTCCTGTCAGACAGAAACTTTCTTTCCCCCAATAAATACATTTTGCTCTTAACCTCCGTTGTTTTAAAACTCATTTTTCAGTTTTAGAGAATGCCAACTTGGCCCAAGTATCTTTCAGGTTGGGAGTTTCATTCCCCTATATCACTGTGATGAAGTTATAGCGAATTGAACGGAGGAAATCTACTGGAGAAGTGTAAAGAAATTTTGTATTACTTTATTCATGTATTGTTCTTTAATTTCTTCAATGTCTTTTTCAGTGCCTGGTTTGCAGTCGGCTTTATGAACTTTGTACCCTTCTCATGTGATTTTGGAAATGTACACTTTTCCTCCTATTTTGCAGAGAGAATTAACAAGTTATGAATAAATTATTTAGAGATTTGTGCAAGATGGGCATTTCATTCAAGGAGGGAAATGGGTAAAATGATCTCAGGAGTAAAATCAAGTATAGGGGAGGGACTCAGGAAGTAGCTCAATGGCACCAGGGCCTGCTTGGCAAGAGCAAGGTTCTGAGTTTGATTCCTGATAAAAAATAAAGGGACAGGTCTGGAGGGAAATGGTGTGCTTACAAGGGAGAGTGAGGACTGCGGGTGTGCGGTCTGAACAAAGATTCAGAGTGATCGGGAGTGCACCGGAAAATTCACTGATTCACTTTTAAAATGTTATTTTTATTTTTAAAGAGAATAAAATAAATTTTAAAAAGATCATTAGAAATGATATAGAATTTCGTTCAACAAGATGATAGGAATTCTACAATGGTTGTTGTGTTACATACTGTTTTAAAATTAGTTGTTCAGATTCCCAGATATAAGCATGCAAAATCATTAAAAAAAATGAAAAAAAAACAGAGAAAAAAAAAGTAAATACTAACTGCTCCTTTCAGTAAACCAGCAGAAATCAGCAGTAGTTAATTGATTCTTTCACAGATGTACAAAAAGAAAATAGACCAGACTGATTATTTTTTAAAATTAAAAATCTTTATTTATTTATTAGGTACAGGGTCTCGTTACACAGCTCAAGCTCCTCGTGATCCTCCTACTGTCTCAACCTCCCAGAGTTGGGATTGCACATGTGTGCCACCGCACCGCCATGCTTGGTTCTGGTCGCTGGCAGGGCAAGCCCAGGGCTCTGGGCTTGGGGGCCAGCATGGCATGTGACACCATGGACTGAACCCTGGTCCTTGCATTTGTCAGACGGGTGCTTACACAGCCAAACTACCTCCCCAGCCTACCCCAGACAGATTTTGGAGCAGCAGGTTTTGGGTTTTTTTTGAGATTCAGCTAATTATGTTACACATTAGAATAGTTTTTAGTACAATGACAGAGTTGGGTATCTATAACCATAAAAATCCTCATAACATTTTCTTATTACATTAATGTCTCAAGATTATAATAATTATATGCCACTATGCTGTATATACAAATTACTCAATATAGTGTCTTGGTCCTACTAAATATTATGTAATGAATTTCAGCTACATATTGCAATTCAAACAAATTGTAAATGACTAGGAGGGTCTAGCAAATACCTCTGCAGTTCTCGGAGGCTCTGACCACCTCAGCTTTTGTGCTTGGATAAAGTTGCTGATCCATCCTAAATAATGTTCAGAAAGCATCTGAACAGCACCGCAGGAAGATTTCATCAGGAGGCCAGCAAATGGGAGGAAGCAGCCAAATCAAGGTAGCCATGGGGAAGGGCAGGCAGGGCTCCTGCTTGCCTGACGACTGGGCTTCCTAAGGGGCCACACTCTGCTGCCCTGGAACCGAAGCTAGGCGTGGAAACTGGCTGTGCTTCTCCGAGAAAAACTCTCTGGACTTTGGATTTTAAATGAGAGAGGCCCGTGTGACTGTCTACTTGCAACAACTTCTGGCTCGATATATTTTGAAATATAAAAGGATAAATTATCGTATTCTAAAAGCTTATCCTCAATCCTTTTATAAGTATAAAATGTCACATCCCCTGCCATCTAACAAAGTAAAATTAACAAGTTTCTTTGAAAAAGAAGATTTTTGAGATTTTGGTTAGAGCACTAATATGGCAAAATCTCAGAGAAAAGGAGAGAAAAAGTTTTCAGGAATCTTTTATTCTCTTATGGTTAAAAAAAAAAAGGCAAAATTTCACCTCAGAGAGATGTGTGTGTGCGCAGTGTGTGTGTCTGGCTGTGTGTGCATGTCTCATTCAAGTGCTCAAGATTGCTTTCAAGTCATTTTTAAAATTTATTTTTAATTGGAAATCTGTTATACATTTGTGAGATGGAATGTTATATTTTGATCTATATGTGGGTTTGATTAAGTTGATTAACATGTCCATCACCCCATGTAATTATCACTTTTTTGAGGTAAGAATGTTTGAAATCTAACATAGCCATTTTGAAATAGGCCTCACATTATTATTGATGGCTGTCATCGTGCAGGATACTGCATTGCCGAAACTCGTCCTCCTTAGGCTCTGAAACTTTCCAAGGAAGGTCAACAACTGTCCTTTCTCTGTATGACTCCCTCCCCAACCCTGCCCGCCCTCACCCTAGTCTGGTAACTGGATTTCTACTCTGTAGAGATCAACTTTTCTTCTAGATTCCACTTAGTGTCCACCAAAAAATGTATGATTTTTTTTCAAGAGATGATGTTACCTGCATATGGGGGAACCTAGTGGATGCTGCTTATTGCAGAAAACCCATTACACTGCCAGGACAAAAAGAAGCATTTGAAAACTCTTGTGAATGATGTTAGTGACCAAAGTTACCCAGGCAGCAGTTTGCTGTACTAGTAAACATCCGGAAGCTAATGGTCACCGCCTTGAGCCCCACTTGTAATTCTACAGGCCAAAGGTAACTCAATTATTCTCATGATGTCTCAGTAAATTTAGTATTACAATGCTTATTTTAAACACTTATAAAAGTTTCTCTTCCAGAAGTGTGTATTCATTTTTTGGTGGACTCTATACTTGTAAGGTCATACTGTATTCGTCCTTTGTGCTTATGTTTATTTACTCCCTAGATTCATCTGCATATATTTTATCAAATACCAGAAGTTTCTTTTTCTTTGTTTTTTGGCGATGCTTTCAGTGAAACCCAGGGCATCACGCAGGCTAAGCAAGTGCTCTACCACTGAGCTGTATGTTCAGCACTGAATTTCTTTCTTTGCAAAGGCTGTATAGACTTTTATTATGTATATAATTTAATATTTTTATCTCCCTAGTCATGAATAGGTACTTAGATGGCTTTCTTGGGACATAAACATGGGAGTGTATGTTCTTGCAGGACTCACTTTCCCAGGAATACCAGTGGAAATACCCAAGCTGCCTGAGGCAAGGACTTTCAGAGATCAGCTAGGCTAACTCCAATTTCTCACTGGACAGTTTGGTACTGGCACAGAAAGTTGCAGGAAGAGTAAAAGGTAAACATCCAGTAAAGTAAACCTGTGCAATTATGGCATAAGCATCTTCATAAACCATTTACCTATCAAAACTTCCATATATTATGAACATTATTCTAGAGCGACCATTCAGTATCTCTGGAAAATGTCCAAAGAACCCAGACAAGATATACTGAGTCATAAGTCATAAAGGCAATCCACTGAAGACATAGAGGGGTTTTCTTTACAAGACAGAAAGAAAAGAAATAATTTACATATTCTGAGGACTCACCATATTTCTGTGCCAATTGTTTTTAATCTATCTTATTTAGCTGATATTTTATTAGTGTTCTAAAAAGTTACTGCAAATTAGTGGATGCATAACTTTTACTTGAGTCATTCACAGGGAATTTGGATTCATTTGTTGGAAAGAGTGATTCATTGATTGGGTAACAGTATTTATTGAGTATTTTCTATGTACCAGACAGGTGGTTACTTTTCACTCATTACTGGGACAAATACCTGACACACAAAATGAAGGAAGGAAGGGTTTATTTAGCTAAAAGTTAGTTAAGGTTTCAGACTATACTCCGCTGGCTTCAAGGCAGAGGGCAGCAGTTCGTGGTGGCAAAAAAACAACAGAGTATAGGAGAAAGAGCAGCTGCTGTGTCTGCTAGGCATCTGTGCCTTCCTTCCATGCTGACTGTGAAGACAGGAGCTTTTCCACGACAATGGGGCAGCTACATCATCAAGCTCTTCCAAGGAAGTGGTGCGCTAAAGCCTTCCTCAACCCCTTTATATGCCTATAAGTGCTGAGTCACTCTGAGGAGGGCCCTCCATGCCCTAGAGCATGGAGTCAGCAAGGGATCCATCCAAAGTTCCGACATCTCAAGTTGACATGTTATATCAACGCCCATATCTATGTACCAGACAACTGGTTAGGCCTTGAGATACAGTGTTCTGCAGGCAAATATCATTGTTGTCTTCATGAATATCATTGTTTATATATCTCTGTGTAAACATTGGTATAGTAATTAATTATGCAATGCCTATATTACCATAAATACAATTACATTATATAATGTACTTACTTCTTAATATCTATCAAATACATTCTTACTTTAAATGTTACTTGACACAGGTTTAACACTGTTTTAAAATGCAAACTATAGGTTGGGGGCTGGTAATATTCCAGGACTACAACTGCTTAACTCAAAACCCATAGTTTTTAGTTACTTATCCAAGATCTTATTCAGCAAGTTTATGAAAGACCACTGCTGTGATCTTAGGTATTTTGTTTCTCTTAAATCTTTGTCTTATGCTACACAACTTCTCCACTGATTGTCCCTAATGCCCAATACCTTTAAGCAACAGGATTGCAACTGAAATGCCCAGTTCTGACTTTAAAGTCTCTATTCTGAAGATTTTTGCCTTCCTTGCTATGTGAAGAAGGATTGAGACAAACTTCTTCATGCTACCAAAGATGTAACAATGAGCTCTATCCAGCTGAAGACTCAGGAAGCACACAGAGGTTGAACTAGTGTGCGGTGTAGTCATTGCCTGACAGAAAAGAAAGTAAAAGCAACGTGCTGTCCAGGGGGAACAGGTTGTCAAGGTCTTAGAAACGGCAATGAACTTAGCACTGGCCCGTGACAAGGGGAAGAGAAAGTGGAGCAAGGTAGGTCTGCATAGACCTACCTTGCTGTAGTCAGCTCATGGGCTAAAGATTTTTAGAAGTGCAAGATTTTGAAAGATAAGTTTGACCTAATTTAAAGATTATGTATGTTCTTATGTATGAGTGTCTTTTTTTTTTTTTTTGGTGGTACCAAGGTTCAAACGCAAGACCTTGCGCTTGCCAGGCAAGCAGTTATTCCACTGAGCTATCTCCCCAGCCCCATATGAGTGTCTTAGAAAAGAAAAACTTCAAAGAGCAAGCTATCATTTCTCACTCGAGTCAGCTAAATATCATATTTCCCTTACTAATTTTTAGCCACAGTGGCATTTTCTAGCAGTTCTTCAGTTCTGTTCTTGGTTTGCATAAATTTTCAGATGCTCTTTCAACCTTAAATGTGAGAGAAATTAAAAAAAACCCAACAAAAAACAGAAACGAATAAGAGAGATTTCCACTTATATTCGGTAGTTGTAAAGAATCTTCATTTGGACTTGTGAGTTTAGAAGTTTCAGATGAAAGCCTTTCTCTGATGTTAGTGAATTGGAAAAATGAGACATTTGCTCATTTGACAAAAACACTTGGTAAGCAGTCAAATGTATTGCATGTAAAGACAGATTGTTGAATCCAAAATTGAAATTTTATTGCAACTTTATGTAATGAATATTGTATTTTATGACTTGTCAACTGTTTAGCCATCTTTATGATTTCTACATATAGCTTACTTATTTTGTCCTTCCAAAAAGAACATATTTTTGGACAAATTTCACAAAAAATCTAATAAGTGAATATACTTGCTTGTTATTATTTTAAAAGTATCCTAAAAGCTAGCCCACCTAGAAGTAAAATAGTTCATGATTACTAATGCAAGATAGCATTAAACAAAAACCTGGAATATTTGTGTTATATTTGTTACCCATGTAAGCAAATGTGTCCAGGGATAAAATCAATTATATACCTGCTAAAATATTTTCATATTTTATACCAAATATTTTCCCCAATCTTTTGTTTTTGTCTCAATAGTACTTCAAAACTTTTTAATGAGTTCTTTGTCCACACTAAAATAACTTGTGTTCCTATGCATACAAATGCAAATTTCCCTTTACACCCAGAGATGGATTCTGTAGTAGAGGTATTTAAAGAGTGTGGGGGGCTACAGAGAAGAGCACTAGCACATGCTTTGCAAGACAGGAAGTGATGTCCTTGGAAAGGAGAGCGAAGTCGGGACACCTTCCTGTCCACCTCTGCTGCTCGACAGCTCTCTCCCAGTGGACTCCTATTGCTCTTCCATCCCATGCCTCTGCACCTGCTGAGTTTCTATCTGGACTGTCTTTCCCAACTACTACATTTCCTTGTGCTTATGTCTCTTGGATTGTTTTAAATTTTCATTCAAAAGTCACTTCCATTAATAAGGTATTATGAATCTCTGAGTAGTTACAGGAGCTGTTTTTAATGTTCTATCACAAATAAATTAGGAATGCATGGATGATGGCTGTATTGTCTTGATTTGATCAGTATATAATATATTCGTGTATTAAAACATCAAGTTGTACGTATGTACACATATGTACAATTACATTGTGTCAGAAAATAACAGAGTTAGAAGATTAATTCCTTTAGACTTTCTGTCTTTCTTCATACTTACATATATCCTTCAGTTTGTTATTTTGTGATTTTTTTCTATGGTTAAGATTATTCATTTGCATGAATATGTTTTTTAGTGCTACCTGGAATATACAAAATGTGTTTGGATTGTGGATATACTTGCAGCACAGTAATTAAGTCTCAGTCACTGTTTAATATATGTTCACAAAGTGAAGTTAGGCTTGGTGGACATTTACAAAACAGCTTGAGGGTGTGCAGACCCCAGAAAGGCAAAGAGACAGAGGAGAATTAATGATTTCTGGCAGCGGATTTTAATGCAGTGTTGTTCAGAAACAGGGATGTGAAGGAAAGAGATACAAGAAAGAAGCTATGGCCCTAGATTACAAAGGCAACTGTGTCCTTTGCCAAAGAGTTTGGGTCACTTTCTTTAAATAAAGAGGGCAGTTGAAGGTATTTGAGGAAGGAATAAGATGATTCAACTTGTGTTTTGAAGAGGTCCTCAGTTGATAGTTTGGTGCTGAATTTTCTTGCAAGACAAGTGAATCATCCTAGTTATGCACTATATCAGCTTGAAGAGTGACTATAAAGAAGAAAAGAGAAAATTGTTTAATTTAAACAAATAAAATTTATCTTTTCCTTTCTTTGGGACCTCCAAATCCAAGGCCACAGTGTTGGCACTTGTGATGACCCTCTCTGCCTCCCAGACGACCACCTTATTACTCTGTCCTCACACGGTTATGTCTCCAAGGGCGTCTGTGTGTGGCATCTGTGTGTATAGCCAATCTTCCTCTCACAAGGACACTGGTCATATTGCATCAGGGACTAACTAGGTCCCTAAAAATTAATTGTCTTCAAAATATATTTCTCCAATATATTTCCCTTGCATGTATTAAGAGTGAAGATTCCCAACATATTTTCAGGGAAAATAGCCCATAGCAAGTATGATACAAAATTTGATCAACCTAAAGGGGAGAAGTGCCTTAGACCCCAAATTAGACATGAAGATAAATATTTTCAAGTACTCACATACATGTAAAATGCGAAGTTCAAGTATTTTCATGCAAACTTCTTTGTTGCAGCTGGTCTCCATCACTGTGTGTGCTGTCTGCATTCAGTCATTTCCACAGCTCCCAACTGAGATGCCGCGAACAAGGAGATTAGAATGTTTCCAGTCCTGAGCCAAGTTAGTGCACGGTGTATAAAAATTCAATTTTAATATGTATTTGCCATGCAGTGAGGACAACAGTCTCGAGGACACTGCGTTCGTGTCTGGGAAGCAGTACAGAACACCCCCTCTGGCAGGTCTCCTCCACGGCTCCCATCTGCACCTTCCCATGGAGGGAGGAACTGCGTTTCTCTCAAAGGCCTGGACGCACACCTCAGAATAGTTTTGCCTCCTGGGCCCATTAACCTTCTGCCAGATGATGTTGCAGTGAATACCTTGTTTACCGTCATGATGTTCCATCTTGCGTATTTCCTGCCCAAGGACTTCACTTTACTGCATATAAAGCCTCAGATGGCCATGAAATTCATTGCTCTTATGTTCCCCATCATTCTCAGACAACTGGACAGAGACAATGGTGAAATGGCCTTTTGGAGTACAAACTAGGTGACCAAGCTTTGTGAGGCCAGGACAATGTCCTTCAGGTTATACCATATGCCCCGCTTTACCAACCAACATCTAGTGCTAATTCTCTCATGGTCAGGATTTTCAAATTCCCCAAAAATATTAAAGAGGAATAGCTCTTTTCATGACTTACACCTACAGATAGACTAGCAATACTGTTTCTGGCTTGTCTCTAATTTTCAGATCTATTTTATCAAGAAGTCTTAGTTTCTAAGGGAGAAATATTTCTCCTGCAAAACAGTAGAGCAAAGTCCATTAAAGTTTAGGCTATTGTCACACTTCCTTGGACAGATTGATGTT
>NW_004524735.1:2580696-2598186 GCF_000260255.1 Octodon degus | reverse complement strand
TTCTTTTTTTTTTTTTTTTTAATTATGTATTTGGTATAGGATCTCACTACACAGGGCACCTGGGGTTCCAAGAACCAGCATGACATGCAGTATGAGGGAACGAACCCCTGGGTCCCTGCACTTGCCAGGCAGATGCTTAGACTCTGCCACCTCCCCTGCCTCTGATTGATGTCCTTGGTGGAAAAAAATTTGTGACTATTCTTGAGAAGTTTGGCTGCTAAGACAGAGTGAGGATAAAGAGAAGCAAGCACGTCATGCCGGCAGTGCTATGGGGTACCTTTTAGCTTTTCCATATGCCGTGATTACAATCAATGGAAAATGAAAACAATATAAAGTTTGTTAAGAGAAAAATCTTATAGTCTAGCTCAACTAATACATACCAAGATGCTCTATGAAGTCACAGAGAAGAGAGGACGGTGATGGTAAGAATCAAGCATGGTCAATTAACTAAGAGCAGAAATAATAATCCCAGCTTTGAGCCACATAAATGAAAATGTAAGCATATTCTTCTGTATTTTTAAGTACTGTACAAACACTTGTGCATGTATTAGAGATTTTTCTTTTACATTTGTCTAGCATCTAGCATGAAAAATAACCATGGCAGTTAGTCTTATAGCATTTGATTTATAATACAACAAAGAAGAAATATGACTCAGAGGACAAATGAACATCACTCAAGTATGGATGCTTGGATTTTGTATCTTGTCTGGGGAGAGAATTCTACAGGGAATAGCTGAATTAAGTTATGGGACAGTGTAATGTTGCTCTTGTCTTCATTACAAATTATGTTAAGCATGGTTCAAAGACATGCATAAGTGTGAAGTTGATACAAACAAGGTGACTTGCACTTGGGATACTTTGTGTTTACTCAAAGAAGTCAGAACTACACTTTTCATACACTTCCTGTCCTTAACTTTCTATTATAGTGGATCAGTGTAAATTAGATTTTGTCTTTATAAAATTAAAAAGCTCCAAAATGATAGTTATATATTTTTCTGATAATAAAATCAAAATAGGCCACCACACAGAAGGTAGTTTACATATCTCTTTGTGGCTCTTCTATTGCTGTGGAAAATACTCAATATCCACAACCACTTCCCGCACACATGAGAATCTGGGAGGCTATTATAGAAATGAATCATGACATCCTGCCCCTCATCCCCAACAGTTCCATGCTCATCTCACTATAAAAAATGCATGTGGTCCATCTCTAAGAGCTGCCAAAATTTTAATAGTTTCAATGTTGGTGAATTATCCAAGTCCAAGTGACAACTGAAGCTCAAGTCAAAGTGAACAGTGAACTCCTGTAAAATAAATCAAAAGGAAAATAAAATACCTCTAATATACAATGGTACAGGATGTACAGTCCCATTCCAAAAGGGGAAAATGGAGAGATAGGAATAGAAAGATAGGAATATGACCAAAGCAAACATGAAAAGCATGAGGGTAAGTAATAAATCGTGTAGCTCCAAGGTCAGGAGCCGGGCCAAGTTGTAGCGTGACATAAACTCTAAATGTCTTCGGCAACCCTGCTCCCATTGTGACATTGCCACTTACAGTCTTTCTGGTCTTGCTCTTGGGTTGGATCCACTCACAACCTGTGGTTTTCTCTAACTGTTCTATGCTCCTGGCATCTCCAACTTCCTGGCATTTCCACTTAGCTGTCATCTTCACTCTCTCAACTTCACACACTGCCAGCTCAAGAGCACATCACTTGGCATTATGCGCCTTCCAACAAATGAGAAGATGCCTATGTATACCCCTCACAGTTGATTCTGTATGCCTATAAAGCAAGTACCACATGGGGAGTGCTAAGGGCTGTTTTAAACTCAAGAAATCACTGTGGCCCCTTGAACCATAGCTGTGGAGGGCTCTCAGGGACTGATGGCTGAACACTGTGAAATAAACTCGGCATAACCAGTTCTCTAGACAGCCATTCTGGAGCATGGCATCCAGGGGCTCTCTTCTCAAGTGGAAGCTGTACAGTTTTGCACCATCAGCCTGTGAAGAGTGGGTCTTGGGTGATCCCTGGAATACCTTCAATCTATCTTTCCTGTGGTCCTGATTCATGGTACGTGGCTTCTTTCTAATGCTAATCTTTCCAACAATGGTCATCCCCATTTCCTGAAGTGTAAAGCCCCTTATTATTTTTTTTTTTTTACAAAAAAAGGTAAAAGAAAATAATAGCAAAAAGAAAACACACACACACACACACACACACACACACACACACACACACACACACGCGAAAATCTTGCGGGTCAATCAGCTTTTCCAACTGCTCCTGACCCCATTGATTTGACCAAAGCAGCCAACATTGCCCATGCTATAGGGTAAATTCTGGGATGCCTTGGAATTTCCTTCCCCAGATTGATTAGTCCACATCCCTTAATCTCAGTCTCCTCCCTACATCTCAGGAAATGCCCAAAGCACAGATAAATTCTCTGTCACAGAACAACATACGTGATCTCTAGTCTAAATGCCAATGTTCCTTTTTCCCAGCAGAAGCTTCATGAGCCTGGCCCTTACTGTCTGCATTTCTATCAGCATTCTGGTCTTCTGAGCTCTGACCAGAATCTCCTTTAAGGCTTGGATTATAACATCCTAGCTTTTCTTTTGCCAGCAACTCAAAATCTTTCCAAATTCCTCTTGGGAACCAGTTGCAAAGTCTTCTGAGCTGCATGGTCTGGTAGAATCAGAGTAATTATCTGACTTGTGGAACTAGAAGCTATCTCAGCCACCTCTCTGTTGCTGTGGCAACATACGCAGCACCACGATCTTAAAGGAAGGGAGGCTCATGCCGGAGCAAGGCTTTTACATACTTCAGTCTGCAATCAGATGGCCACAGGCAGATACAGTGTGCTGATAAGGGATGGCAGAAGAAAGCGGCTCAATCCAAGGCACTCAGCCAGCAGAGAGAAAAGTGGGGTGCTGAGTGCATCACATACATTACTTACTGGGTCCCATCCTCAGTGATCCACCTGCAACTCAGACCCCATCTCCTGAACTCACAATCAGCCCCTACAATTATCAGAGGACGACCCCTCTGAACAGTAGAGTATATACTGCATACTGTAGTGCTCCATGTTCTGCTCACCTACCACACACAAAGAAGTTTTGAGAGATAATCCAGATCAGAACCATAGCAACATTTCATATCGCTTATCTCCTGAGCCGCCTGCAGGCTTAGTGCGGTGTGTCAGTGTGCATGAGCCCTCTGAGTGCTGTACCCCAAAGGGGTGGTCCCTTTCCTGTCTGTGCTGAAGTTCATGGCCTTGGGCTGCAGGAAAATCCCATCCGGGAATTTGGAAGGCTAGAGATAATTAGAACATCCTGCACCTGCTATTTTCTTTATGCGGATTTCAACCAACCTCTAAATTTTATTTTAGTTTCTGCTGCCCCCACCATCACTCCATCCTTCCTTCTCCATTGCCTGATCTGATAAATTTAAGCTGCACCTTCAGACTGCAAGCAGCCTTCCTTGTACTATTTAACCAGCTTCCCAAAGTATATGAGGTCAAATTACCATGCTCAGTTGTATGGTATGTTCTGGGCGTTTGCCTCTATTATTGAACTCCGGTGGAAAAATTAGCAGTGGACGCAGGAGGAGAAATATTTCTTAGTTCTTGCTTATTGTTTATGTGTAGCCACATAAAGCTGAAGTTAAATATTATGTCAGTTAATTATTCACACAGTACCTTGCTATTCCTTATTAACTGTGTAATATGTTTTTAAAGCAATAAAATATTATAAATTTTGTCATTATTCAGCCAAATGATTCTTGCATAGCTGTGAGAAACACATTTTAACTAGAATTGACAAAAATCAATTATTTCCTTTCATTAAAAAAATAAGCGCTATTCTTACCATTTTCAAAAATGCAGGTGATCTTTTCCTAAATATTTTATGAATGATGATCTCCATTTTTAAACATTTTCTGATTTAGAAACAGACATCTGTTAAATTTAAGTTCTTACTTCCTTTGTCATTACTGCCCTTTACATTCTAATTTGTTTGTTTGTTTGTTTCTTTTGTGTGTGTGTGTGTGGAATGGAGGCCTGAACTCAGGCCCTTGCGCTTGCCAGGGAAGTGCTTATTCTACTGAACTACCTCCACGGCCCCCCTTTCCATTCTAATTTGAAGAACCTATAAAATTGGTAGAATTCGGTCCTGATTCTGCCCACCCTCCTGCAAAGCGTTTGCCGCATCTTGATTTACTTTGCTGTCTACACACATTCACCCTCAGCAAAAGTGCTACTCCTAGCCAGAATAAGGCCCGAGACAATAAAATGCAGACGTGGCACCAGACAGCACTCATCTCTTCCAGTTGAAGATTATATTGCCTTACAGATTCGAATCACAGTGGGAACAGATGGTCAGGGAGCCAATAAATTGTCTGTCATTGTGTTTATTATCATACAAAACACAATGGACTCTATATCCTTAAATTCTTGGGCAATAGCTCAGCTCTGTGTCCTTGTCAGTGGTGCTATTGTTACAGGGATGCTATCTGATTCAGATAAGAAGAATGGCAAGTGAAAATAAGGTCCGGAGCTGGGGAGATAGCTCAGTAGAATAAGCGCCTGCCTGGCAAGCACAGGGTCTTGAGTTCAATCCTCAGTATCACAAAAAAAGAGAAAAACATTAAGGTCCAGAAGATAATTTTGTCATACTATATGGAAGAAAAAGATGAAAAGCAAGTTGTTTAAGAACAACTCATTTACCTTATCATCTTGTTTTGAAATTCTGTTATCTTTTTTACTGCTTTTTATATATTTTTTCTCTTTAAAATAAAAAAGAACAGCACATTTACACCACATGTGGTGTTGTGCCTTGGTATAGAATCCATGATTATGTATCAAAAATTTGCATTGGCAAGCCAGTGGTACATTCCAGTAATCCGGGCACTAGGGAGGTTGAGGCAGGAGAATCACTGTGAGCGTGAGGGCAGCCGAGTCCGCACAGTGAGCTCGAGGCCAGCCTGTATTGCAGAGTGAAACTCTACCTCAAAAAGAGACAAAAAAATTACATTGGCAGATATGATATATTTTAGGCAACTTATCATCTGTCATTTGTCTAAAAAGTAGCATCTGTACTGAATTTGGAAGCTTAAGACCCAAAGTTAGATTTTTTTAAAATTTATGTTGGCTTGCTAATTGAATACTATGCTGTCATTCTCTTTCAGTTGGCAAGAATATCATGTATTCAAACAAAGACAATATATTACAAACTGATTCCTTATCAGTTTTATGACTTCTTTAAAGATATTAAAAACATCTTTTCAAGTTAATAGCCATTCTGCAATTAATGTACTTAGAAATATGCATGCAATTAGAAGTGCAAAATAGTAAGGGCCATATGCTACGTGTTGACTTGTTTCACATTAAATGTAATTATTGAATTCTGTTTTCTAAAGTTATTCTTAGGAATATATCTGCATTAAATAATTCATAAGATTGATTGGGATGTCTAGAAAATAAATATCATTATAACTGAATCACCTTCTGTTTCAAATTTGTTTTGACAAAATGGCCCTTATTCCCTGCACACTGGTGAACATGCGTAGCAGCTGCCTCACATGGATGCGAAGAGACTGCGGCTGTCTCTCATACATTGACTACACTACAAGGAAAAGGAATAGATTCAATATTATTATTTTTCTAATTCTATATGCCCAAAGGGCTGGCCAGACAGCTCAGTGGATTAAAGCGCCAGCTTAGGTAGATGCAGGGAACAGAGTTCTCACTCTTGAGTGTGCTATTCCAGTCCTGCCCTGCAACTGAGACTGAGCGTGGCGGTGTGCCCCTGTAAACTCAGCGCTTGGGAGGCTGAAAGCAGGAGGATCATTACAAGATTTCAGACTTGATACAGGAGCTGCTTTGCTTAAAAGTAATGTGCACACCGATCCCAACATACCCCATTCAACAGAGGCTGCAAGAACCGCCCAGAGAAGAGAAGCTCAAGCACACTGTGAGTGGAAGTGCAAATCAGTGTGGTCTTTACGGAAAATGATATGCATGTTTCTCAAAAATGTTAAAACTAGAGATATCATTAGATCCATCTGTCATGCCTCAGTGTATTTCTGGAAGAAAGTGCCATGCTATAGAGAAACCCGCACGTGCTGGGTAATTGCAGTGTAATCCACAGTAGCTAAGCTCTAGAATCTGTGCAGGTGTCTGTGAACAGATGACGAGGAAAGGGGACCCCTGGCTGTAGATGTGGACAGAGACAGGATGGGAAAAACAACGAGGTCATGTCATTTGCAGGGAAATAGATGGAATTTGAAGTCACGATGTTCAGGGAAATAATCTACACTCAGAAAGAGAAGCATTGTGTGTTTTTCTTCACTTATAATGGGAGGGAGGGGGGAAGGAGAAACAGGGAGGGAGGAAGGAAGAGATAGAGAGAAAGAGAGAGAGAGAGAGAGAGAGAGCATGAAAGTAGATAGAAGGAAGGTCACTGGAGAAGAAGAAGGGAATGTTGAGGGGGAAAAATGGACAGGTAAAAGGGCTGACAAAGAGGAAATGTTCAACATGTCCTATGTGTGCGAGGATTATGCCAAAACCAACCCCACTAACCTGCATCGCTGTGTGCACTAATGGAAAACAATCCCTTCACAGTTTTCTCAATTCACTTGTTTCAGTGCCATTAGAACAGCACATCACAGGCAAAGAATACTCCATCATTCTGAGCCTGCAAAGGAAGGTTCTAAGTAGAGGAAAATTGTTAGAAATAAGAACTACCAAAGCTGTGGCTGAAATTATGTATAAGAAAGAAGTACTTGTTTTTTATTATATAACATTGTAACTAACTCATTTTGTTCCAAATATCACTATTTTATTTAAATTTTAATTAGAAATCATCATAGAAGTTGATGTCCTACTGTCATCTATTTCTATAACTGTGTGATTTTCTATTTAGTTTATTACTTTAGGGATTATCATATGGTTGTTGAATTATAACAACGCTCTTAAAGTTCACATGTCTGAGTTGTAGCATACTATGCTTTTAATACAGATAAAATTTTGATTGCAACTTATAGAAGTAGTAAGAAATTATGGTCGTGGCATAAACTTTTGTGAGACATTTATGATATAAATAATTTTAGTTTAATAGCTATCAGTTTTACACATGCTACTTAAAACTGTTAAACTTTGTGTATCAAGATAACATTTTCATATTTTCTATACTAAATTCTCTTCTTGGAAATTGTTTCTGAAAAGAGGCTCCTGTCTCTCCATCCTCTTCTTCTTCATTAAAAAAAAAAAATAGGAAGGTAGAAACCAGACAATAACCACTTCAAACAAGAAGGGAAACACTTCCCTGGCTCAAGTACCATAAGGGAGCGAGAAACATGTGAAAGATAAGCAGTTCATAAATTGATACAAAGAGTCACCAAAGGCAAAAGCAGCATGATCCCATGTGTGGAGGTGACAGACACAAGTTGCTGACAAAGCTGGTGTGATTAAAGCAGGTGTGAGCAAGCTCGCATGCGTCTGGTGTCTATTCGCAGCCTGGAACAGCGGGTGACCCCAGAAAGGACAGTATGGGAAGGCAGCCTGGGGGTAAAAAGTGACAGGGAATCTGCTTGAAACCATCTGCACTGAAAGACATCATGACAACTTGGGCATTAAAAATAAAGGTTGTAGTTAATATTATGAAACATATTGTATTTCTATTATGCCATATTGTGTCTATAAAAATTTGGTAACTTCCAAGGACTGAGAAAGCAAAGGGATTGGGAGGGGGAACTAAAAGAGATCTGGAAATTAAAAGTGGGCGTCTGCGTTTGTCCCTCACCGTGAGCAATTTTGATGCCTTCTGAAAAATGTTCATTTGGAAAGTTTAGCTTTGGTAACATCTAAGTCAACAAAACCCACTGAAGAAGCAGGTCTTCCTGGTGCTCAGCTTAGAAAATTTTCTCCTGATCTCCAGGTAGATGACCCTGATATTATAATAAGTAAAGTCTCCAACCCTATCCAACCTTTCTTGAGGACCAGGAAAGACAGATATTATTCAAAGAAGAATTGGTTATCTTTCCCATGGAAAGAGTCAGCCTACATCACAGAGAGTCCCAGAAAACACATTACCTTTAACTTAGGAAAGAGAAGCAGGACCGACAGGAGATCTCAGTCCATAGTGTTCATTGGGGATTCCTCTGGAAACTCAAGAAGAGAGTACAAACTACAGGATTCTCTAGGATGAACAGCTGCTGTGGGCTTGGCCTGTAGACAAGCTCTCCAGGTGACTGTGAGCTGACCCTGGGATCGTTTAGTGCAGGGGGACACTGGCTTGGTGAGTGCGGGTAAATACTGAGACAGCTAGGTAGGGTAAAAGTTCTAGAGATTGGCTGATTTTCGTCTGGAAGACTCTCTGCAGGTTGTTCTGTAGAGTCAGTTTTCTAAGCAAAGCAGTCTCTTGCTGATCAAGTGACAGCTTTTGAATTTCTGAATCAAGCAGTTCTGCAAAAGGGTTCAGAAGTTCACAAGCACATCCAAGTTACGTACAAACCTATGCATCTACATTTTTGCATTTTTTATTGTAGTGAGTACATGCCATTGTGTATATACAAAGTGGCTAAAAATCCTTTAAATAAACTTAAAGAAATGTTGGACCAAGGATATAGATCAGTGGCATAAGTGCCTAGCTGGTAAGCTCAGGTCCCAAGATTATCCACAGTAGAGGAAAAAAAAAAGATAAAAAAAAGAAAGCAAAATAAAGAAAAAAAAAGATATCGTAGAGTACAAATGCTCTTATTCTCTGCTGCTAAAGATGCTTACATGTTCTAAAAGGATGAAAATGTTAACTGTATATTTGTCTGTTTTTATATGTTTCTATATTAGAATTAAAACTGTATATTGATATGTTTACTGATAATTTTTAAAGATTAGTAGACCAATCTTGTGCTGTCATAAATATTTTTATAAAAATAATGAAATTAGCCAAGTGAAAGGAAACGTTAAGAAGAAAAGTATTTTACAACTTCGCAAATACTCTCCAGGTCTCCTGGATTCTCCCATCTGCTGTGTGCACCTTTCGGGACATCCCACAGCATGAGATCTCGGGACAGTGCCACCGTGTACATGAGGCGGTGTAAGAGGGACACAGCGCATGAGCTGTTGGTACTACACGGAAGATACTGGGCGTCAAGGAGCTACAGAAGCAATTTGCAGAGTGTCTTGGAGACTTCACACCACGCTCGAGGGAACGGTTAGCATTCTGTGTGTACTGCAGGTTGTGAGAGATTAAAAACTGAAATGCGCGTCGAGCAATGTTAGACGCTAAGTAGAGGTAACACCAGAATAGCGCGCACAGTGTGGTGCTGTGTGAGAAGTCACAGAACTTTGCAGTCACAGAACAGCAGCAGTCAAGAGAAATAACAAGAATTGATTTAGATTAAATATACTTGTTAAAAAATGATAGCGCAGGGGTATGTATGGTAAACGCACTTGATAGGGGAAGCAAGATGACAAGAGACGAGAACTACTGAAACGATAGTGGTTAAAATTTTAAAAAATAATAGTGGTTCAGTCTAAAGTTGCACTTATTTATTAAATAAAATATGGCAAGAATCAAAAATTATAACGCAACTCTGGGCATCTGAGCTTTACAGCATGCCGTCCTATTGAATGAATGATTTGTTTCCAAATTTTGTAAAAGTAAATATCATTGAGCTGGGTATTAATTAATTTAGTATTCTTGTAGCCAATAAACTGCTAGCAAGCAGATCAGTTTTTAACTTTAAAGGGTATGACTAAATGAAGTTTTAGAATCTAGGTCTCTACTGAACTCATTAAAACATGGGACGGGAATGTCATGCTTGCCTACATTTTATTTTCTGCTTCACTGACAAATGGTCTCATTGAAATGAAGAGTAGTTATAAATGAAGTGTGCTGTTTATCTCTGTTTGAATGAAATTAATGTCACTATCTCTCTAAAAAGTAGCTCTAGATTGGATAGTTTGCTATTTTCCCTTCCATCACATTGGCTAAAATATTGCAGTCTCCAAATAAAAACACATCCACTTTTTTAGTACAAATATTTTTATTCTCTTCATACTGTATTCAGTTAAAAAGAGAAATTAGGTAGCTAGGTCGCTGGACAAAACATTGACTGTTTAGGATGATAAGCTGACTTTTTTGATATGGGAAAGAGAAACATGAGCAAATGAAAAGGGTGGTTACTTTGAACAAACTACATAAAAATGATATTTTCAGTGTCTTTATATATTTTTGTGTTATATAATAAGCCCATTAACATTTTTATCTTAATGCTAACACTGTGGTTTTTTTTTTTTTTTTTTTTTTTTTTTTTGGCACCAGGGATTGAACTCACGCCCTTGTACTTGCCAGGGAAGGGCTTATTCTACTGAGCCATCTCCCCAGACCCCTTAATGCCAACACTTAACTGAACAATACATTAAATATTTTCATATTTCCAGTATAAATCTACTTACAAGTGTTTACTGAGGCGTGTGTTATAGCTGGCCAGCAAAGGAGCTCTGGAGCGGTTCTGGGAAAGGCAAGTGTAAATGACAAACTCAGGTTCCATCTGCCTCCACAACGAACATGTTGGGTAAGAGCTAAATCTCAGTGTTATTATAAAAGTATCCAGATACTATGCTTGCAAATAGCTCCTTTTCTTCAAAGTATTATGATACTTCCCATTTATGAATTGGTTGAAATAAAAAAAAACTTTGTACATAATGAAATAATTACTATTTTAAAAACATAATCTCTTTTATTTCCCTTTGGCACTGTTCAATGGTATTTCTAGATCGCATTTTCTGTGTTTGTTAGAATAACAGTGCTGGCTTCCTGGCAAAGGTCCCATCAGTCTGGCTTCCTGGATGACAATGATACAGAACTGACTTGGAATTCATATGTAGCCTGAATGTGAAATAACCCTTCCTAGTAAGGCTTGGCTGTCCTTCAGTTACCCTAGGCTAGCTAAACTAAAACAATCCACAGTCACAATGCATTATCACCATTACTTTTTCTCCTAAAAGTTAAATTATTTCATGCTTGTTTGAATGGATTTTTAAAGGTGTCGGTTCATTCTTTCAGCAGCCACAGCTACCATTGTAGCAGAAAGTGCCCATTAGGTTTCTCAGCTTGTTGTCTGCTCCCAGTTTCTGCTCCTCATGAGAACCTGGAATTGCACTGTGTAGAAGAGCTCATAAAACATTTGAAGTCCTGGGCAGGAAATAGAAGGACTTGGGCTAAATGGGTGATCTTTTCTCAGTGCACTTGAATACTTCAACTTAAGGGTAAGAGGCTGTAATTGGATGAAAGCTGCCACAAGGGAGTTGGTTCGTTATATGCTTTTGTGGTTAGTTGGTTTAATAGGGGAATTTGCCCTAGAGAGAGATTATATCCCGCAAGGTTGAGACATCGTGTTTTACCATGGAACTGAGATTCTGAGAGCTTAAAAACAACAAGACATAGATCCAGTATTTTCCAGCACTAATTCCATGTCAACTAGACACAGTATTATGCAATTATTTTTTTATTCCCTCAGTCCCATGAGCTTATTATTATTATCCTGAAGCATATATAAAGAATGAATAGAAATCAGGATTCTAAATAGTGTTCTGCAGTGCTCCAAGCCTAATGTATTGGACAGTTGAGCTTCGACACTTCATTTAGTACATTGAACGATTACTTATAAATCGGGTTTAATTTGTGAGATGAAAGTATCAATTGTTATTCAATACTTTTAGCTTGACAGATGGTAAGAACTGATTCATCATGATTGAATGTTTGGGCTTCATCAGAAATAAGGGTGCCCCATACATCCTGGACACCACAGGAACATCAGGTGCGTGTTTTTATGGAGGAACTCTGTGTTTCCCTACCTTTTTCGTACATGACTTCTAATAGTAGAACCCACTAGTGGGAAAGCATCCCTAATAGATGTATTCTCAATTATTTAAAACAGAGGAGACAAAAATAAATAAATAAAACAGAGGAGACAAAGAGTCTTGTGTTTAGAGTAGAAATCTAACGTTTATTGTGGCTTTAGTATCACCTTAGTATTTAGAGTAGAAGGCGGAATACAGACACTCAAAGCCAACCTGCCCTCTCTTCATTTCACAGCTGCTTCGGTTACAATATTACTCCATATATCCGGAATAGTATGGTAGCCTAGTTACTCTGACATTGGCCATTTTCCAAAGCTCGCAGGGTCCCTTTCATGAAACTTTCTGTCTCTGAGACTGGGACAGATCTATTTGCCAGCAGTGGAGCCAAGGAACTTGCCCTCCATTGAGCAGGGAGCTGCCCAACGCGAGTGGCACAGGCCAGCTTATCATTGGGTTTCATTGTTCTGTGGTTCCCTGTAATTTCCATATGTTGTCCTAGACAAAGAAATTCAGTTTTGCTTTATCTTGGAAGGCACTGTAAAGCTAAGAGCACACCTGTCTGTAAAGCTGAAGAGAGATGGATGAGTACCTCACACCGTGGAGCACTTTAAGCTTTTTCCAGCAGTGGCAGACAAAGTAACTGTAGAAATGTCATGCAGTTTACAAAAGAAAAACAAACGACAGTCAGCCTCTCAGGAGGATGAAGTCCCCTAGTCTTATATCCTGTGGCATGTTACAGAGGGCACTGATGCCTTTGTTTTTTAGTTCCACGTGGAACTTAGACTTGGAAACAGTCAGATCAGATGTGCTTGTGCTGAAAATGCTTTGAGTTAGCTTCCCATGAGCTGTGGTAATGGGTATTTAGTAAAATATCTTCCTATTTGATGTTGGCTGTTTGATACTCACCATATGCTATGCATTCATGTGCAAGAGTGAAAACCTACCTGGCATTTGCTAATAGTTCTATACACTGAGACCAACAGAGCTAAAGATTTTCACAGAGCACTCAGCTCTTTCAGCTTTTTGCGCAGAGTACAAATAACCTTCCTAATGTGACCCTCCTTCTGCCACCTACAGTTTGAAAACAAACTTCAATAGCTCCAGAATGCCTATTGAAATGCAAATCTGCACCTTAGTGTAATGAACCTGTGCTGCTGGGCACCCTGGAACGTAGCAAGACTTCATCTCTAACTTTCTATCTTAATTAAGAAAGGTTCCTCTGCCTCAGTTCTGGCTGGTGACATCCACAGGAGAGTGACAAGACTGAAGTTCTTTCTGTCCAGCCATACATCCCTGAATTTGATTTCTGTTTCCCAGTGTCGCATATGGGGTAGCCCCATTGTATCACATAGCTAAATGCTTTTTTTTTTAAATAATTCTGTTATGTAACAAACAAATTTTTACTCACTTAATGGCATTAAATTACACCATATTTGAGACAATTTACACATGTGTGTATACGTTTTAGACATTTAATTCTTTTGGACACATACAAGAAGCACAGTTGCTAAAACTTATATATGTATAATTAATTTTACTTGGTAATGCTGTATATTCTCCCAAACAACTGCTTAAATTTGCACTCAGTGAGAGCTTTACACAAATAATGGCAGAGTACTGCAGCCCTCTAATCTCAACTACATGCAACTCTAAAGCAGAAAGTTCACCTGGGCAACAACACAGGGACACTGCATGGAGATGGAGAGAGGGAGCGGGGGAGAGAGGGAGAGGGACAGAGAGACACAGAGACAGAGACAGAGACAGACAGAGAATGCTTAGTGGTTCATACCTGAAATTCTAGCACCCTGGGAGGCTGAAGCAGGAGGGTTACAAGCTCCAACCTTGAATCTAGCCTGAGTAATGTAAGTAGTGATTTAACCCTGGATTTATTCCTAGTACACACACACACACACACACACACACACACACACACACACACACCTTTGAATATAACGTTATCTAACAGTAAGCTCCCCATTTAAGGAGTAAGCTTTTAATCTCAGGAGATGTTCAAGTGAAAGTTAAGTGAATTCTCAGACCGATTTGAGAAAAGTATTTCCTGTTTCTGGTGAGAGACTGAGATGCATTGCCTCTGACTTCCTTTGTGGCTCTCTGCTGTATCAGAAGGTCTCCTACTTCAAGTGGAGCTCTCATTCTCAGTGAAATTCAGTCACAGCCTTGCCCTTCAGCCAAATCCCAAGGTCACACTATGGGCTTTGCAGCAGCTCCAGGCTTGGGTGCCTCTTGCCTTTGGTGCCAAGAGCCCCGGAGGTCCATGCGCCCCAGTTCGAACAAACTCTCTGAATCGGCAGCTGCCCTCTTAGTCGACTAATTTCTAGTGTTTTCCCCTGCTTCTACATCTACTTTATTCTTCCATTTACCTGGTCCGTTTCTTGTTCCTTAGTCTAGATGAAGTTGCTAAATTACAGTTAGGTTACTGTTTTTGAAACCGGATCTCTCTATGCAGCTCAGGCTGGCCTTGAACTTCAAGGGATTACCCTGCCTCAGCTTCTTGAGTGCTCGGACCATAGCCATGTACCATCAAGCCTTCTTTATAGTTTGTATCTAATCTTAAAATGATAAATGGTTAAACATATATACTAACAAGGCAAGATTTGAAATTGGAGAAATATGAAGAATTCTCTATTTTAGCACAGTGTGATTGGACTTAAATTTATTTCACTTATATTTCCCTCCCTTTCTTCTTTCTGTTCTTTTTCCTCCTCTTCTTATTTCTCTTCTTTGCTGACTGGAAATTACTTTTATCAGTGTAAGATTTAGTGGCATAGTAATGTAGGTTGTCTTATTTAAATACTCAGCAGTAGCTGCAATATATGCTGAGTATAACTCTAAATTCCTGAGTTACTGCAAAGCCCCCTCTCATCCAAGTAGCAATTTGTCAGTCTATTGCAAAGGAAATCAGAAGTCTGTAAAATCAGCCACCATGTTCAGTTGAATAGGAAGCCCCTTCCCTGACCTCCTCACGTTGTTAAGCAGTCCCACAGAACCATGAAAGGCATGGCATTCTATGCTCTTCTGAAGATGTTTAGTTACCTTCAGAACTGTGCTTCCATTTGTCACAGTCACAGTAGCTGGAAGTCTAAGGCCCAGGTCCTGAAGAGTCAGCGTCTTGTCAGCTTCCTTTCCCAGCATGCAAAGCTCATGGGCCATGACAGAATGAAGGCAATAGACATGTCTACGTTTTTTAACCAGGAATCAGACTCAGAATTTTTATCTTTCCAGGCAGGTACTTGTGCCACTGAGCTATATCCGTGGCATATAAGAGCATAAATCCCATTTCTGAAAAGCCTCACCTTCTTGACCTAATTTTCTCCCAACTACCTAGATCCTACTACATCACACTGGGTGTTAATTTGGCAATTTATTATTATTATTATTATTATTATTATTATTATTATTTGTGTGTGTGTGTGTGTGGAATTGGGGATTGAACTCAGGCCGTTGAGCTTGCCAGGGAAGCACTCATTCCACTGAACCATCTCCCCAGCCCCTGTCTATTAATGAATATTGGGGGCCGCATAAACTTTGAATTCATTGCAGTAGTGATGTACAAATTTCCATTTTCCTGGCATTGCAGAAGAGTTATATGGTTAAGTAAGGCCTATGCCTACTTTCCTTGTAAATAAAGCTCATCAACTATCTTGGCAACTTACATATTAGTTGTCAATTCAGATGTTGTAGTGCATGCCTGTCATCCCAGCACTTGAGAGGCTGAGACAGGAGAATTATTATGAGTTCAAGGCCAGTCTGGGCTACAAGATGAGTTCAAGGTCAGCCTGAACTGCATAGTGAGATCCTGTCTCCAAAAGAAAAAAGAAAGTTACCTGGGAAATCACTTGGTTTTTCTGTTTGTCTTGAAATACATTAAGAAACTTACATTAAAGGAAATCTCAAGTAGATATGGAGAGACATGTGTGGTTCCTATCATCTCAGAAAACATACATAAACCCTCAGTGTGGGCTAGGATAATACAGAAGGTGGGAAATCTTTTTTCTGTATCTGATCTTTCATGAAAAATTTCTGCATGGTGCAGAAATTTGTATCAATGTACATTTTGTGGGAACATCTGTAACCATTCTGATGTTATCCATATTGCCAATAAGCAGTACCACTAGAAAACAATTAATAGGAGAGTTGTGCACAAGTCTTGAGTTGTCCTACATGTACCAATACATACTGGATTAAAAGCCCTGTGAATGTATATTGTTAGTTATAGTTCATAGTTTTTAAGAACTTCTGAAAATTTCTCACATATTGAAAAACCTACATAAGTCAAATAAAAATAGGATGTCAATTATTTCTCCAGAAAATATACAACCAGATGAGACATCACAAATATAGACATGGTAAACTCATTCTTAAATTAGATCTTTGGTTAAATATATGTAAGTCACCATTTACGGGTAAATGTGCTCATGTAATTCTTTATGTTCTTCTAAGTAATAATATGGAAGCTCAATCTTGTTTTTTAATCAAATCAGGTGATGTTATTTATTGTTTGTTTTACAGCTGTTTAGACATCCAGGTGTCTTTAATTGCATTTTTTCTATTCCAACAGGCCCATTTTTTTGTACATTATTTTTTGTTACCTTTGATTTTCTTTGAATAGTTATGGTGTAATATGATCCTAAACCCAAATTTTTAATTGTCATCTTTCCCCAGTTTCTATTTAAAAGTTAGCTGTGCATTGCACAGTAGCTGGGGTTCATACCCAGTATACCATGCTGGCCCTGCCCCCAGAACACGCTGAGACAACAATTGAGACTGGGCATGGTGGCGCATACCTGTAATCCCAGCAATTGGGTGGCTGAACACAGGAGAATCACTTCGAGCCCAATCTATGTAGTGAGACCCTGTAGACTCTGTACTAAATACATAAAAAAGAAATTATCCCATGCATATTATCTGGCCAAAGTGCAATGAAACTGGAAATCATTGACAAAAAAACAGCAAAAACTATATAACCACCTTGAGTATAAATAATATGCTCCTGAACAATCAATGGATCACAGAACCTAAAAAAGAAAGTAAGCAATATTTACAATCAAACAGAAGCACAGATACAACTTACCAGAACCTGTGGGATGCAATGAAAGTTGTCTTAAGAGGGAAATTTATAACAAAAAATTCTCATATTAAGAAAACTGAGGGGGCTTGGTGGTTACCTCAATTGTTTAAAAGTGCCATTTGGGCAGACACAACCAGGTGCAGGGGACTGGGGTTCAATCCGCAGCTCCATAAGCCACACCACATACATCCTTGTGGCAGCCTGAACTGGCAAAAAAAAAAAAAAAATCCTTTAATTGGGCATGGAAGAAGACAGTTGGGGCCAATATTATGTTGCACATCAAGCTCCTAGAAAAAGAAGAGCAAGTCAAGCCCAGAGGTCTAAGAAGGCAGGGAATTATAAAGATCGGAGCAGAAATAAATGCAATGGAGAAAAAGAAAATGATACAAATAAGTAATTAGTTGAAGAGTTAGTTCTTTGAAAGAATAAATAAAATTGAATGTAATATAAGACCTAGCCAACCTCATTAAGAAAAGGCATGAAAAATTCAAATTTATGCAATGAGGAATAAAAAGGGTAAAGTCACTACAGACCCTA
>NW_004524735.1:2578095-2579166 GCF_000260255.1 Octodon degus | reverse complement strand
AATTATGGAAACCACATCTTGTACAGTAATACCCACAGAAAATGAAGTAGGAATCAATCTCAGAAAAGAGGTAAAAGATTGATACAGCAAAAATTATAGTGCTCAGAAAAAAAGACAGGATTTCAGAAAATGGGAAGATATTTCTTGCTTCTGGATAGGAAGAGCCAACATGGTGAAAGTGGCCATACTCCTAAAATTGTCACACAGATTCAGAGCACTACCAACTGAAATACCATTAATGTAACTCACAGATCCTGCAAATT
Organism: Octodon degus; assembly: GCF_000260255.1. NCBI lineage: Eukaryota > Metazoa > Chordata > Mammalia > Rodentia > Octodontidae > Octodon > Octodon degus. Next base: position 2,578,903 of record NW_004524735.1, on the reverse strand, counting down.
TCTAAAATTCATCTAGACTGTGAAGATAACTACAATAGCAAAATCAATCATGGGAAACAAAAAAAAAGGCAGGAGCCATCACAATCCCTGACTTGAAAATATACTGCAGAGCTACTATGATAAAAATCAGCATGATAATGCCCAAAGAACAAACCTGAGGATCAGTGGAAAAGATTAGAAGGTATAGAAACAATGACAAACACAACCAGCTACCATGTCTTTCAGAAAACGGTCAAACATGTTCATTGGAGAAAGATAGACTTTTTTAAAAAAAATGCATTTATTTGAATATATATAAAAGTATCTGCCTACTATAGCAACTAGGCAATTTTTATTTATTTATTTATATTTTTCCATAATTTTATTGAGAAACAAATAGCAATGAGAGACTTTCAAACCAAATTGGTAGGACAGTTTCAATAATTACCACATTGCATAGATTCTTCCTATTGGTTAATTGTTGTACAAGATGCAGACATGGTATCCTATTTACAAACAATATTAGAACAAATCCCTCTATTCATTAAGAGAATGTAACTATATATCTATGCTAACCATTTTGAGTACACAGATAAAAAAATGGACATTCATCTGTATCCCCTTTTTTTTTGTTAAGTTTCGTTATTTGAATATTATAGATGTGTTAACTCAGCAAAATATTCTAAAAGAGTCCAGTAGTCCGTAATAGTATTGGGTCTTCCATCACTGGCAATGTCAGAAATTGTTGACCTGAGTCCCCTACAGCACAACGTAACAGCATGGCTTTACTTCTTATACTTCGTTTTTATACTTTTCTGCTGGATGGTTA
>NW_004524735.1:2570736-2576326 GCF_000260255.1 Octodon degus | reverse complement strand
ATGCCCATTTCTGGACTGGGTCTTTAAATTTGTGGGCCCTAGTGTTTTTTAGTTCTTTCTAAATTCTAGAGAGCAGTCCTTTGTCTGAGTACTTACTTGTCATGATTTTTTCCAAATTTGTGGGTTGTCTTTTCACTTTATTGGTAATTTTTTTTTGATGTGAAAAAAGTTCTCAGTAAGAGCAGGTCCCAGTTGTTAATTCTTTCAACTGTTTCCCGTGCAATTTGATTTTTGTTCAAGAACTATTTGCTTACCCCTATATCTTCAAGAGTTCCTCCTACTTTCTCTTCTAGTAGATTTAGTGTGTCTGCTTTAATGTTTAGATCTTTAATCCATTTTGACTTTAGCTTAGTCCATGATGATAGAAGATAGCCTCTTTAATAAATGATGCTTTCCAAATACTAAATGTTTAAAATAGACCCATACCTATTACTATGCACAAATCTACACTCAAAATAGATCAAATTTTAAATACTAAAACTGAAGCACTATATCTTCTGGAAAATAAAGTAAGTAGAAACCTTAAGGACATAGGGGTACGTAAAAAGTTTGTGGGCAGAAATCCAACTGCCTGGGAAATACTTTAAAGAATAAACAATTGCAATCTCATCCTTTTGAAAAGTTTCTGCACATCAAAAGAAATCATTAACAGAGTACAAAGGAAAATCCAGAAAGTGAGAAAAAGTTATAGCACATTGTCCTTCAGACAAAGGACTCTTACCAAGAACAAATAAGGTAATAAAAAAAAATCAGGCCTCCAAAATTCTATGACCCATCTGAAAGGAACATATACTTCACAAGTGAAGAGATACAAATGGAAAATAAATATGTGAAAAACGTTCAACATCTTTGGTCATTCAAGAGATGCAAATTAAAACAATCGTGAGATACCAGCATATGCCAGAAAGGATGGCTATCATCAAGAAGTCAACCAATAACAATGCTGGAGAGGCTGTGGGGAGAAAGGAACGCTTCTCCACTGTTGGTGGGAGAGCAGGCTGGTAAATCATTATGGAAATCAGTATGGAGATTCCTCACATATCTAGGTTTGGAAGTCCCATTCAAGCCTGGTGTTCCCCTCCTAGGTATTTTTCCAGAAGAACTGAAATCATCATACTACAGTGATATATGTGCACGCATGTTTAGAGCAATGCAATTTGTCATGGCCCAATCTTGTACACAAGACAAAGGCCAATCACCTGAGGATTGGATAAAAAAGTTTCGTCATTTTTACACAATGGAATATTAATCAGCTATAAAATAAAACTTGAGGCTTTTGTAGGTAAATGGATGCAGCTAGACACTACATTGATACATTAAATAAATCAGATCCACGTGTGCGAACATAGAAGGATCTCACTAGTGTGAGAACTTGAAATAATAAGTAAAACTGAAAGGATACGTTAGTATTTGTTCAATGGGAAGGAAAAACTGGGATTAGGAAGAGGACAAATGAAACAAGGGGAAAAGTTATATTTAGGTGTATATGCAGAATGGCTTATGTAATTTTACTGTCTCTTTCTGCTGGTCTTTTGAGAGGAGCAGTTAGTCCTTAATTTTTTTTCTTTTTCTTCTTTTTTCCTTTTTCTTCTTTTGAACTTCTTACAACCTTTTTATTATTGTTTTTTCTTTCTTTAAGTGAATCTTTCACATTATATCTGGTAAGCAGAGCGACTAATTTCAACATAGCATCTTGTAATACAGCAACCACTGTTGAATTCCCATTATTTTGTTTAGTGAAATTTTGTATAATTTCTAACGCTGTTTTTTTCTATCATTGTTTTGTATTCCTTCAAAAATAAAAAAACATGAAAGATATTCAAATGTCCAATAAATTCATGCATAAGACATGTGATGTCCATATGCAATGTAATATTATTCGATATCAAATGAAAAGCAATCTGGACATGTGCTACAACCTAGATAGATTTCAATGATATCGTAGTAAGTGAAATAAGCCAGCCACAAAGAGGCATGTACTGAGGGCCACAGCTTACATAAGAAACCTAGAATACTTGAATTCATAGAGGAAGTCTTTGGTGGTCTCATTGGAACTGGTGGCTGAGAGGATAGGGTGTTATTACTCATTTATTAGTTATTATTGTTGTTGTTGTTATTGTTTTTGAGACAGGGTCTCACTTTGCAGTTCAGGCTAGTCTTGAGCTCACCTTATAGCGCAAGATGGTCTTGAATCTGCAGGAATCCTCCTGTCTTAGCCTCCCAAGGGCTGGGATTACATGCATGCATCACCAAGCCTGGCTAGGGTGTTTTTATTTAATGACTTTATTTGAACATGATGAGATGAACTCTAGAGACAGATTGTGATAACAGTTATACAACAATGTGACTGTGCTTACAAGCACTGAACTATATTCTTGGAAGTGAACAACATCATAAATTAGGTATTATGTGTATTTTACTTCTCAAAATAAAAACTACAGTATTATGCAAAGTAAACTATACTTAATTTTCTGAATTATTCTTGGATTTAAAGAAATAAACTGATTATGCCATGTTCAAGAGCCAGTAATTGCCAATATTTGGAATGTTGAAATGTATATGACATTTACAGAATACACCACTCAGAAGACAAGTGTATTATGATTATAAGTCCCATTGTTATGCTTTAGAAAATTTTAAAAAATCAGTTTACAAGAGCAAAGGGGGAAGAGCTATGTGAAACATGGCAACAATTATAGTTAGAACTATATAAAGTATACTTAAAAATTAGCAAGAGAAAAAAGTAAGAGAAAGTTTAAGTATTTTCATTACCAGCAGAAAAGTATAAAAATGAAGTATAAAAAGTAAAGCCATATTAATATGGTGAGCTGTAAAAGGTTCAAGTGAACAACTTCTGACATTGCCAGTCTTATGGATAACCCACTACTATTATTGACTACTGGACTATATTGGAATATTTTGCTGAATTCACCCACCTACAATATTTAAACAGCAATGGAATACCATCTCTGACAAAACTAAATAAAAAGGGGATACAAATGAGCAATCATTTTGTATATTCAAAATAGTTGGGAGAGATATACTGCTACATTCTCTTAATTCACTGAATAGAAAGTTTTGTACTAATAGTGTTTGTGGACAGGATATAATATCTGCATCTTGTACTATGTATAACCGCTAAGAAGACAACAATATGCAATGTATTAATTATTGAAACTGTCCTACTAACAGGACAGTTAGTATGTCTCATTGTTATTTGTTTCTCAATAAAGTTATTTTTAAAAATGTTGAAATAATGCATGCTAACTAGCTTGCTCCAGCCATTCCACCACGTACACATAATTTAGATTATCATATTGTATACCATAAGTGTACAGTTTGTCAACCATATAGTAATATTATAGAATAAAGAAAACATGGAAACAAGTAGAAGACATTTAAAAAGTTTTTTAATTTAGGTAGTTAGTTCAGGGTCTTACTACGCAGCTCAGTCTCATAGTGATCCTCCTGTTTTCAGCCTCCCCAACTCTGGGATTACACGCATGTGCCACCATGCCTGGACTTGGTGGCCAGCTCAGAGAGCTCCGGGGGCAGGGCTGGCATGACATGTGAGACCTGGGATGGAACCCTGGTCTCTACGCTTGCTAAAGCAGGTGCTTAGTCCACTGAGCTATCTCGCCGGTCCTAGGAGACATATTTTACTTTAGTTGGTCTTCTCTCCCCAGTCTCACATCTGCAATCTTCTTGTTTCCAGCAGCTACAGGTCCTGCTTCCTGCAGGCCAGCACTGTCACTGGGTCTGTTATGGTGTGTGTGTATTTGTCCCCTGCAAGCCTGATGCAATAATGGGGTAGACTTCCAGTGTTTGTGATTAACTCATGATCCACTGGGATTATGGCTGTGAGTGCTACTCCCGTCATGGGGCAACTTAAGGGAGACAGACTTGCTCTCCTTAGCCATTGTTGCTCCCATTCCTACCACTTGCTCTGTGCTCTTTGCCGCTGCCATGAAAAGTTGCTCTCTGCCAGGCACCAATCTGTCTTGGAGCCAGCTGAGTATAGCCTGAAACCTCCAGTAACTGTGAGCTAAATAAACCCTCCCTTCCTTCATATTGAGTGTCTGATATTTGTCCCAGTGAGAGAAGAGTAACTGAGACAGGATCAAGGGATCTTGATGAGTAATAATTTGTATTACTTTATTAAGAAAATGATGATTTTCTTTTATATTCCTATCTCTTTGTTGTCTTATTAAATACCTCCCAATCTGACCCATACCTATTAGCTTTGCTTCTTGTGGTTGAAGGAAAAAGTACCCTTTATTCTTTCTTTGGAAGTTTTATCATTGTTGAGCAGAAGCAAAGAAGGCAGTGCTTACTGGACATTAATGTATATTGCAATACTGAATGAAAAATAATAGTGACTTTTTAAAAAAGTAAACACATTTGAGGCCAGATCATAAGATTAAACACCAAAATTCTATGGTGTATCTTCCTTGCAGATACTTATAACAGGATTGCAGCAAAGACTTTGTAACTTGGCAAATTTTCAAAGTGCCCTGAATCTTCTTGTGTTTCTCTGAAGGTAGAGCCTCCCCAGCAGAGAATATACTTTTATCCAACAGGTTATTTGCTAAATATCCTTAAAGACTGAATATTCTTTCAGTTTTTATTCCATTTTTCTTCTTTCTGCTCCTTATAATTCTGCAGATTTCTCAGTTACATTTCTGTGGTAAAAAAGAAAACATTTTAGATGGGTTTATCTGAGGTTATACAGTAAAAGAAACCGTATTCAAGAGGCCATTGTGCAAGGAAGAACGTTTGATCTCTGTCCTCAGTCACCCTCCACCCACCCCTTCCTCTGGTCTAATAGTCTCTGTGTAGATCCGGCACACTGCTTCTCTTCCATTTACTTACTATTTCTTTCCCTTGTAAAAGGGTTTATCAAGCTATTCAGTGAATGTTTTAATCCAACAATTTATTACAGTGAAAAAGATATACATATATATATATACATAATATTAAAATACATATATTGGTGATATATACATGTGTATTACATATCTGTTTGTCTATATAGCAATCTATATCATCTAACTCTGCTTGACAATTCAGCTTATTTTCAACTGCTAATAAATTATTTAGTTTCTTAGTTTGTGACCTTAGCCTTTTTTTTTAACCCATAATTGTCTTATTCAGAGTTCAGGCTTCATACTCAGCTCTTGTGTTAGCTATCTTTCTCTTCTAGATGAGGATACATACCTGATACCCAGAACTGAAGACAGAAAGGTTTATTTAGCTCACAGTGGTGGAGGTTTCAGTGCATGCTTGGCTGGTTCCAAGGCACAGTGGCACATGGCAGAGGGCAGCAGCTCATGGCAGAAAACAGCAAAGCAGCAAGAGAAAAAAGCAAGAGCAGCTCTGAGCAAGCCTCTGTCCCCGCCTCTCACATTGTGTGCAGGCTGCCCGCCCCAGGGCCGGTGTGGCGCTCACACCCAGAATCTCCGCTTTGGACCCTGAGCTAACCAAACACTCTGGAAGCTGGGCTCCTGACTGCATGTGCCTCTGGGTCTTTCAGACACAAACCATGATATCATCATCATCATCATCATCATCATCATCATCATCATCATCA
>NW_004524735.1:2561337-2570285 GCF_000260255.1 Octodon degus | reverse complement strand
CTTCTTCTTCTTCTTTCTTGGCGGAACTGGGGATTAAACTCAGATCCTTGCGTTTGCCAGTCACAAACCAAGATATCTTTCCTCCTTTTACTTAATGTTTTCACTTGTTCCACTCTTGTCTGAGCCTGAAGCATTGTGACTTCAGTGGTGGCCATTCTAGTTTTTCAGCCTAGATCCACAACCCTTACAGTTCAGTGAGGTTGCTCTGAGTTGTTGCCCCAAATGTGTTGGCTGTGTATGGAAGAGAGTTTCTCAGACTTGGAAGAAACCTTGAATGCTATGATAGAACTTTCATAGTCATCATCTTAAGCCATCAGTTGTTGCTCTTGCCTCTTAAGTGGCAAGATACAACAATACATTACAGTTTCATGGTGCTGTAGTTTAATGAACTGTTACAGTTCATGAAGAAGTGCTCCAACATTTTAGAATCAAAATTATTTCCAGTTTTGTTGAATAGAGGCCCTAAAAATACACTAAACCTTTGCAAATGTGTGTGTGTGTGTAGTCTAAGGGCATCATTTACTCAAGGATTGTTTAGCAATTAGAATACATGGAGAGCGTCGGTAAGATAGCTCAGCAGCTTGCTTGCATGCTTTGGCAAGCACAGGGACTAGGATTGATCCCTGGCCATGCCAGCACCACCCATGGGTGCACTGAGTCAGCCACCAGGAGTGGCACATACTGTAATCCCAGAACTGGGGAGGCTGAACGCAGGAGGATCACTATGAGTCCCAGCTGCATAGTGAGACCCTGTACCAAATACTTAAAAATAGATTTTAAAAAAGAACACATGGAGAAATTTGTAAGTTGAGCTCTTTAATCATGATTGCATGTTAACATATTTTTTGAAAGATAAAACTGAACTTGAAATTATCTCATATAAAGTCCTGTGCCGTTGGGATTCAAAATTATGAGGTTGAGCCTTTATTCTGCCTAGTGGAATTGACTAAAAGACAGCATATAGAGCAGTGTTCTGTTAGACTTCTCAGCAACTCTGTCAGAATTGCTGAGGTTGGAAATGCACGTGTGTCTTAGCTGAAGGACGCTTCTAAGACGTTTCTTTAATGGATTTGAGAAAACTGGCATCTATAATTCATCAAAACATCCATTTGAAGAATGAATAAAATATGTCCAGATCACTTGTGACTTACTTGTTAAAAGTTTTTTACTCCTTTAAAAAATATGTGGTGCGCTTTTGGAAATACGTAGAATTTTTCTACCTTATATGTTTCAATTCTTTTTTTATTTTTTTGTGAAATAATTTGTAACAAGAAAAGAAAAAAAAACCCAGAAACTTTTTTTTCCTAACTACCCATCTGCTCCTACCAAAACACAGCATTTTAAAGTATATTTATTTATACCATAGATTGTTGTAATATACTTGCATTACAACAGAACATGCATAGTATTGAACTCATTAGTACAATAAAACAATAATCTCTGAAAACAATATAAAGTTATTTTTAAGCCTAACAAACCAAAGGGATTATCAAAACAGTAAAAGGAAAAATAATAATTATGAAAGAAATGAGTCTAACCAGCCAAAGAGATGATAATAAAATTTAAAGAGATGTTAGGTTAAAGCACGACAGTAAGGGTAGGTGTCTAATGGCTGCTGCACTCTGAGCTACTGTGAAGCCCACGGCAGGAGCATCACAATTTTCAAGCCAGCTTGAACAATTTAAACTGTGTCTCAAAAATATAGTTTTCAAGGACTGGAGTAGACCACTAACCTGGCATACATGAGGCTCTAGATTAGGTCCACAGGGGCAAGAAGAACCATAATAGGACAAAAGAGAGATTCATCCCACAACTACAGTGACAAATTTTATTTTTTAAGGTTACAGTTGAAGTTGAATAAAATCTTTAGTGTGGGATCATGACACATTTAAAAGAGATTGTGGCATCTGGGTTAGATGTTGGAAACATATCTCTAAATTTAGAATGGATTTTGTCCAACTATATTTAAAATTATTAAACACTTTTATACTTTTTTATTTTAGCGAGAAAAAATTGCATTGTGACAGCTTCAAAACAGGTTGGTAGGAGAGTTACAACAATTAATACATTGAGTATTGTTGTCTTCGTAGTAGTCATTCATAGCACTAGATGCAGACATGATATCCTGTCCAAACACTATTAGTACAAATCCTTCTTCTTATTGAATTAAGAGAAAGTAGCTATGTATCTATCCTAGCCATCTTGTATATACAGATACAAAATTGTCCTTAATTTATATCATCTTTTTTTGTTCAATTTCATCAGAGATGGGTATTCCATTTATACTTTTAAAATTATTAAAGTTTCCTGGTTATGTTTTTAGTGTTATACACTTTTTCACATCCATATGGAGGGAGCTGGTCCCTTGCAGCTTTTGGAAATAGGTAGAATTTTTCTACCTTACACATTTAAATTCTTGTGTGTGTGTGTGTGTGTGTGTGTGTGTGTGTGTGTGTAATGCATAACAAGAAAAAAAAAAGAAACTTTTTTTTCCTATTAGAAGAGACTAAATACCTGATACCCAGGTATACATAATAATAAACATTATGTGTGCATAATTTGCATATGCAAACGTGATGCCTGAGAGTTGCAGTCAAGTGGTAGGAGAAAAGGCAAGACAGAAGAAAGAAAAGGGAGATGGGAGTGAAGGAAGTATATTCTGTAAACCCATTGATCTCCTTGTGCTGGTGAAGGCCCAAAGCAATTCTCAAATCTCTGTGCATTCAGAAGCTTTTCTTTTCTTTTTTCTTTTAAGGAAGTGATTTTGACTAACTGTGCAGTCCTGCTGAATTTTATCCTGGGAGTGTGAGAAGTAAAAGTGAATTCAGAAAAATCCCTCGAGATTTCTGAGCACTCAACAAACAGCTTATTGGCAGAAGCCAGGGCTAATGCAGCATCCAGCGGGAAAGTCTCCCCTTTCCACAGCCACTGATCTCTTCGACATAGCATCACTTATGGTAGTCAGAATACTGAGCAAATGTTCTCTTAAAAATCCTTTACCAACAAATTAGGTTTCAGATAATTAGCGTAATCTTTCTCTAAATATTCAAGAAGGTAGTAAAAATGTTAAGTTTGCAAATGGGTAAAATAAAAAAGATTCAGTTGAGAAAATACAGAACTTTATGATAGCTGAGATTGATAAGAGGTATAACTATAAAAAGAACGTAAGAGCTTTTCCTTTATTTTTTCAATAGGCGACCTCTTCAGCTTGTAGAAAGCATTCCATTATGCACAGATAAACGGTGGCACACATCTGTTACCCCGGTACTCAGGAGCCTGAGCCCGGAGAACTGCCTGGAGTCTGGGGCCAGCCTGGGCTACAAAGTAAGTTCAAGGCCAGACTGAACTGTATACCAAGACTCTATCTCAAACAAAACCCCAAAACTGCAACAGCAAGCAGAAACATTGAAACCACACTCAGGATTTGGAGGCAGATTTATTTAATGCTGGATGGGCACTGAGGAGGAATCAACTGTTCCTCACAGTCTCATGCCCCGAAGGCCCAGGGATGGAGGTGTTTGTGGAATTGTAAAAGGGAAGTACAGAGGCAGAGACTTGCCTGTCTTTAATTTATTCTTACAATGTGCATCCCAGTGAGCAGCTGCGCATCACAGTGATCAGCTATTTCTAGGAGACAGAGGCAACAGGAACTGGAACCAGAGCTGTCACCCGGGCAACTGAAGTATACTGGGGGGAGGGGCACATTTTCTACTACAAAACCAAACTAAAACAAAACGAAAAACCCTTTTATTTCAGTAATACATTTTGTATTCACAAGTTGATAATATTGTATGCTCAGATATTGATGCTAACTGATTATCTTAGAAAAGGAATTCTTCTTATATTATTATGGAAGCTCAGAATGAAGGAAAGTCTCTAAGTCTTGCTTCCGCCTCCTTATCTATGCTGTATACTTGGTGCCATATTATACAGTGTCTGACAATTAAATTCATAGCTCTGTCGTTGACCAGTCGTTAATTGGATGTTCCATTTAATTCTTTTTATAATTCTACTTTCACGTGAAAGATGCTAAAATAATGTGTATTTTACAAAATTGCTGAAGGTTGAATATACACATAAATACATGTGTACTTAGACATACATATACTATCTTCACGGTCAGAAAAATTGCATCCTAAGTACAAATAAAAGGTCAAATTAAAGGTCATACTGGCCAGTTACTAGTTTATCATTATCCATGTCTTGCTCTAGGAATCTGCTATTAGCTTTAAAGCATTTCTTCCTGGAAAATAGTTTTTACTTTCTCTCTCTTTGGGATCTTCTTTTATGCAATCATCTTAACTTTTGGTGAAGGATAGTAAACATAAATTTTCTTTTACCTTTCAGGTGAATTCTTCATTATTCTTATTCTGGTCAACATAGGTTTTTAATGACTGAAGCAATAAAAAATCTATTTTGCTTGTCTCTTAAGAAATGCTGCATAATATTGATTTTACTATACTTTAGCTGCAATATTTCTCTCCATCCCCCTCATCTTTTATTTAAAATTAATTAAACAGAGTGGATAAATACTAGGACAATTTTAAACTTTTTCTATAAAACCATTTTTTAAAAAAAATTAATTCTACTTTTGGGAGGCTGTAAACAGATGGATCACTATGAATCCGATCTGGTAGTAAGACTCTGAACACACTGTAGACCCCTCCCTAAAATAGAGAAAAAAAATAAAATTTAAAAAATTTAGTTCCATTTTTTTTCAAAACTATACTTTAATAACTTCAATGTTCTCAAAAGCCAAAATTCAATTACTGTCCACATATGTTCACATCTTTTATGTTCAGGACCATCTGTGTGAAGAATTTCATAATTAATACTTAAGAGTTCACAGATTACTACAAAATTTCTGTTGTAGGGAGATGGCTCAGTGGAACAAGCACATCCCTGACAAGCACAAGTACCTGAATTCAGTCCCTGGTTCTGCCAAAAAAAGAAAGTCTCCATTGTTTTTCAAGAAGTGACTGGATTATTTTCTTCCATGGAGAGGACAGAATGCAGATCTTTAAAGAGGTACCCATTCAGTTCCATCCTACGTTGTGATTTGCCCACTGAGTTGCATTGTTCTTAAATCATGGCTTTGTTCCACTGTTTCCAGCTCTTGGACCAGAAGGTGGCAGTTGAGCATGAAGGGTAAATAGGAGGAGACACGGAAAGGCTGAATTCACGAAGTGAGGTCACTAGTGCAGCTCCTGCATCACACCCTGGAAGTGAGCTGGGTGTGCTCACCCACATCCTGAGCTCACAGAAAATACTGTACATCCAGGGCCAAATGCACGGCACTTTCATTATTCAGCTTTTGCACTGGGACCAAATGCTGGACACACAGAATTTGAGGGAAGAAGGGCTTATTTTCCTCATGGTTTCAGAAGTTCTGGTTCATGACTGGTTGGTTCCAGGAGAGGAACGTTAGGCGGAGGGCAATGGTGGAGCAAAGCTGCTCACCTTGTGCTGACCGGGCAGCAGGGCACAGGAGAAAAGCACTGACAGGGTAGGGCTGGCATAGGCACCTGCCCAGGGATGCTCCTCCAGCTGACGTTCCCTAAGTTGTCTGGGCTGGACTTGAACTTTGAATTCTCCTTCCTCAGCCTCTTGGCCAGGCACATGTTACTCCCTCCTCCATTAACGTTTCAAACTAGGAACAGAAATTTGTAAAACCAAAACTGCTCCTGGAGTGGATAGCTGCACAGATTCCACACTTGGCACACCCAAGCTCTGACGTACTCCCGGCGAATGGTGCAGACGATGCTCGTTTCTCTCCCAAGTCCCTGGCTTTCCTCCCTTCTGGATGCTTTTCTATGAAACGTATTTTTTCAGCTATAAAACAATTCCATGTGCTATAAAGCAAACAAAAGGAGTCATTAAGCAAACATTTGTTGTTATTCTTTGATTTCAGTTTGTTTAAAGACTTAAGGAAATATAAGTGTGGATCTTCTGGAGATGCTCTGCTAAGAAAATCAATGTTGCCGAAGTTCACTGGCCTCTAGAACCAGTGTACCTTATGTTTCAGCTGTCCATAGAGAAAGGATGCTTTATAATAAATGGATATAAATTTAGTGTCATGTAAACAATCTGGGAATTTGTTATTTTAAGGATGCATATTTACAGATCAAAAAGTAACATGCAGAAAAATAATGTTCATTGAGAAAATCTTGAGATCCTCAGATAAATGAGAAATAGTTATAATCCTATATAAATGACAAAGTTCAATGCCCTCCTTTCCGCAAATAGTAGAAAACAATATAAAAATTTAAGTTGCTTACATGCGTATTTTTGATGTTACGTTGGAGAAATAATAATAAATATCTTTAAAAATCATAACTTTTGTTAAATTATATGCTAAACTAAATGTCATACTCCTGGTGGATGTTGTGAAGAGTTATTTGACCTTGTCTTACTTTAGTATGTTTTTCCTCTAACTGCACTAAATAAGAAAGTCACAGCCTCTGCATAGAGAGCAGCTGAACTAGCTTAGGAGAGCTCCCCACAAGTGCCTACATCAAGAGTCCAGCTTTTATAGAAGTGATTTTTCTTCACTCCTCACTGCTAAAGTGTTATTTGAAGAGACACTGTAAACACCTGCGCATGCTGAAAAAAGAAAGTGAGCTATGAAAAATCCCTCCATTGACTCTGGGGAGATTATTGTTGAGTTCTGGTGGTCCAGTGCCATCTTGTTCGAACAGAACTACGTGACTTCTCTAAAATATGAAGGACAAATAGGGCCCTGGCAAAGATAAAGCTTCTTTATGCTCTTCCTAGTGTGGTCAGTATCTTCAGAATAAGCCAAAGGGGATTTGACCCAGAGCCCAGGCCCGGTGTGTGAGTGAGACCACCTGGGGCCCACCAAATCCTCATTCAACCCAGAGCCCAGGCCCAGCATGGAATGCTTCAGCAGAACTCCCAGCAAAGAGGTTAGAGGCAAGACACAGCCAGGTGAGTCAGGAGAACATCTTGCCTGAGTGGCACAGAGGATTCACCTCCAAGGGCTGCCACATGATTAAGTGGAGCACAGCAGCCAGATCCAAGCAACACCCCACACCCACCTGGAGGAGTCTGAACTTCATAGATCTGGACCTGGTGCTAAGGTAATAACTCTAGCTAAGCTCTACACCAAAGGTGAGAACACAGTGCTGTAGAAAATGACAAAGAAAAGGAACAAAATGCAGTCTCAGGCCTGGAGCCCACCCAGAACAAATACAGGAGACACTAGCATAGAAGAAATAGGAGATCACACACCTGAAATATGTGAAATAATAGTGTTGCAAGAAAAGAAACAGCTGCAGAAACGTATAGAGGAAATCAGATCAGAAATAATTTCTGAAGTGAAAAAAGAAATGATAACTATAATTAAAAAAGTACTAATTGCTTCTAAAGGAGACACTGATAAAAAAAATTGAGCAGAATACAAAAATGATGGAATCCTTGAATAAACAATATAGGAAGAAATAGAATGCATGAAACAGATTCAAAGTGATATACAAGAAATTACAATCTCAATCACAAGCTGGCAAAACCGTTTGAATGAAAGTGAAAATAGACTTTCAGACATTAAAGACACCATTGCAGCTAGTGAAAAGGTAAGAAAAGATCTCTTAAAAACAACTAGAATGCAGCAAAAAATAATCCAATACTTGCAAGATGGTGCAAAGATGAACAATATGAGACTAATAGGCATCAATGAGAAGGAAGGAGTCAATACAAATGATATAAAAAGAATATGGGCAGAAGTAATAGCAGAAAACTTCCCAAATATGGGGCAACTATCTGACATTCAGGAAACTGAAGCATGCAGAACTCCAAATAACTTCAACTCAATTAAAAACACAATGAAACATATAATAGTCAGGATCCCAGAAATCCAGCACACACACACACACACACACACACACACACACACACACACACAAATATACTGAAAATCCAGCTATAAGCCAGAGCATTCTGTCTTTGACCACCAAAAGAATCATGTTGATCTCAGTGTGAAAAATGCATTTACTCCTTCTCTATACCCCCACAATTTTAAGAGTTCCAACGTTGTGAAAAAGTCCACACCCTTCTGAGATGCAAGGCAGACATTTAGCTCTGAGCGCCCATACAAATAAAACATAAAATAAACAATGTCAGCAGTCAATGGCACAGAGTAAATATTCAGATTTCCAAATGAGGAATGAGAGAATAGACAGAAATTGGACTGAAGTAAGAACAAAACTCAGTAGGGAAAATATTAAATCTTATAGCCCTGTGTGCAGCACATGATCAGATTGTGGTAATATATGGACTCTAAAGGGCTTGTGCCTTCCAAATTATAGCCCACACAGCTTCCTCCTCAGCCCAGCTCTGCTCACTGCGTGCCTATTGCTCTCCTGAGCTGACTCCTCTATTATGGGCATCCCAAACTTTGCATTAGAGATATCTCCACTATACTTCTGCATTAATTTTCACAACTTTCTACACTAACTTATCATGGGTTCCTGGAAGGGAATGTGATTGATCACACATTTTTTTAAAAATTAAAATTTCAAAGAGAGTTTGTATTAAAATAGTATTAAAACAGAAAACAATTTCAATGGCACAGAATTCCACTAAACAAAACAGTATGAATCTTGCAGTATGGGCACACATCTTTGGACTCCCGCACCTTCTGAAATCCAGATAGAAGGCTCTATGACAACATCATTCTTGCCCTCTGCATGACTGAAAAACTGACATCATGTAGTTGATAGCAGCGGTTGCAGAGGCCTCTGAGTTTCTGGCTGAGGACAGTGCAATTAGTCTTGGGGAACCAAGTCTCTAGTTTGCTTCTCAGGGGCCCAGGGACTCACTTCACAAGTGAAAGCTTTGGGGGCCAGCGAGATGGCTCAGTAGAATAAGAGCTTCCCGGCATGCACAAGGGCCTGAGTTCAATCCCTGTTTCCACCAAAAAAAAAAAAAAA
>NW_004524735.1:2547577-2561237 GCF_000260255.1 Octodon degus | reverse complement strand
AAGAAGAAGAAGAAGAAGAAGAAGAAGAAGAAGAAGAAGAAGAAGAAGAAGAAGAAGAAGAAGAAGAAGAAGAAGAAGAAGAAAGCTTTACAGTTTTCCACCCTTGGATGTCAAAAAGTGGGGTGTCAATATTTCCTGACATACCCTAAAGCCATTTTTTTTCTATTGTCCTAATGCAAATATGTGACTTATTTTCAATGCTAATTATTTCAGCAGCCAAATGCTTCTTTTCTCCAACTGTGGCAGTCATTTTCTTTCTGGAAAAATGAAAACATTTGAAATTATTTATATGTACTGTGAGCTCCTGATTCTCACTATAAATCCCAGCTAGAAAAAGCCAGTAATTCCCACATCACAACCTAAACATTGGGCTGTGCTGAATACCTTCCCAAGAATAACTAGCCCATCCTCTTTCTCTCAGACTCCAAAAGTGTGAAGACATCAACAAAACAAACATAATTCTTCCATAGCCAACACACGACCTCTATTTCAATTATTAATGGAGTCCTGTTTTCCAGCTGATACTTCTTCAGACTTATTTACAGTCTGTATTTTTGTCACTATTCTGGTCTTCTGCAACCTGACTGGAATCTCCCCTGGAGGTCTGCTTATAGTATTCTAGTGTTTCTCCTCAAATCATCTCCATACATTTGCAAACTCATTCGATGAACCACTTCCAAAGGCTCCTGAATCACAGTCAGGTAGTGACAATATTGACCCTACTTCTTTTGTGCAAAATCTACCTTAGCCATTTTCTCAATACTGGGGCCCAGTGTCTAACACCTGCAATATCAACGTGCATAACTTTATTTCAGTTTGCAATTTTAGTTCATTTGGGAGCTGCCTCCAAGGCAAAAGCAGGATAGCAGAGGTCGTAATGCAGGAAGCCATGGTCATCTGAGGCAGCCAGGAAGCAGATGAGAAGGTAAGATTCTGGGAACCAGATCAATTCTCGAAAGTCAGGCCCCCTGTGAGTCATCTCTTCTAATCAGACACCCTCTCCTAGCCATCCATTTTGCTCCAAACTCTTCAGTAGATCTACCTACTGAGGCATAATAGCACCGCCATGAGCCAACTGCCTGCCCAAATCCCCATTTCTCAATGTATGCACCTTTGGATTACATTTGGGATCTAAATCCTAACAGGTATATATGCATTAACACACATAACAATATTTTATTGTGGTGAAAATAAAAATCTATTCTTAATATGTTTGTATATATTGTGTGCTAGTTAGTTGAAATTAGACTTTACTAAAACTGTGGAAATTTTGAAACCTTATCCCAAATCTAGAAATATGCCCAGTTATTGTTAGACTTGTTGGAGAAATGCAGGTTATTCCTCTTTTCCATAAACAACATTATTTAAGAAAGCATGCAGTAGTTAGTCTGATTTTTTTTTTTTAAAAGAGATTGTGAGCACCAGATCCAAGATAGCGGCCAGCAGGAGGCTGGTGAAGGAGCTTGAAGAGATCCACAAAAGTGCAATGAGAAACTTCGGTAGCATCCAGGTTGATGAATCTAATTTATTGACTTGGCAAGGGCTTATTGTTCCTGACAACCCTCCATGTGATAAGGGGGCCTTCAGGGGCTGGGGAGGTGGGGGCTGCGGAGATGGCGCAGAGGAATAAAGTGCAAGGGCCTGAGTTCAACCCCGGTTCCACCAAAGTTAGGATTGAAATCAGCTTTCCAGCAGAGCATCCATTCAAACCACCGAAGATCACATTTAAAACAAAGACCTATCACCTAAACATTGATGAAAAGGGCAAGTTGCCCGCCGGTAATTAGTGCTGAGAACTGGAAGCCGGCGACCAAGACCCACCAAGTAGTCCAGTCCCTCATAGCACTCGGGAATGACCCCCTAGCCCGAGCACCTGCTCCGGGCTGACCTAGCTGAAGAAAACTCTAAGGACTATAAAATACTCGGTAGGAATTCTGAAGAGCTTACAAAGAAATATGGGGAAAGTGACCTGTGGACTAAAATCTGCCACAAGTGATTCCAGCAGGAGCGAGCAGAGACCCGGGCAGTGCACGCGACAGCCCGCGACGCAGGACTCTGCGGGAAATTGGCACGTGCCACCACCCGGCGTTCACTTGTAGCAGATGCTAACTTTCTGCAGTTTACTTAATCGAACGTGATCTAGTAACCTGTAAAGAAAGGATTGAAAATTTCAGATATTCTAGTTCTGCTTTCTTTGTTTTAAAAATCATTGCTTCAATCCACTTCAAAAATAAAAAATAAAAAGAGAGATTGTAATTTATGTTACATGAAATGCTGGATCATCAAATGATCACTCCAAGTCATATTACTTTATAAAATTATCATATACTAATACAAGTTGGCTGCTTTGGAATTTTGTACATTTATTTGTAAATAATATTTTTTTAGCAATTGTTCCAACAATAAGGAGGGAAGTTTTTTTTTTTTTTTTTTTAAGTAAAAGGATATCTTCTTAAAATTTAACAAGTCAGGGCTGGGGAGATAGCTCAATAGAATAAGTTCTTCACTGGGAAGTGCAAGGGCCTGAGTTCAATCCCTGGTTACACACACACACACACACACACACACACACACACACTCACACAAAATAAAATAAAAATAAATAAATAAAAAATGACAAGCCACTTGCAAATATATTTTTAAAAACCTCTACAGATCAAAAATAAATGAATAACATTAAGTTGAGCTCTCACAAGATAATGGCGCTCTACAGATGAGATAAAATACTCAAGCCCTAAACCCTTTACATGTTATTGTAATTAAAAGTTGCAAGCGAAGCACACAAGACATTAGATACTAATTTGTTTAGGTGAAATAATAAATGTTTTACTTGCCGTAATTCAATTCACCTGAAAAAGCAGCCTATAAATCTGTTGCTAATCCTTTGCAAAGTGTATGTGAGAAACTAAGGGTGGGAGGCTGAACTGACTTCACCTTGATTGGAAAGCAGGCAAGCTCAGTACCAAAATTGAAACCCCGGTAGTCACACCAAGTCTTAAGCACCTTTTGTGTTCATCAACAGATGGATGGGAAAGATTTGTACACAACAGAACACTACATGGCAAAGGAGGGATACACTTGAGGTAGGAAAATAAATGCACCTGGAGACCACAAATGTAAGTGAAATAAATTGGCTGCACAAGGTTAAATATCTCATAGATTCTACTGTACGAGAAAATCACAATATAAACAGAGACAAAGCAAATAGTAGATCACAGGGAACAGACTGGCTTTTGCACATGAGAAGCGTTTCAGTAGATGTAGAAGTGGAGGGGAGAAAAAGGGGGCTGAGAAGGAATTGAGATGGAATGTGAATGTGCCATCTCTCCAACAGGAATGTGACCATTATATCCCAAAAATAAATGGGGCTAAAAGATAAAATATAGCAGTCGTGTGCAGGTTGTAATGCTCCACTAGGTACCTTTCTCTATAAAAGTAAATAAGAAAGAGGACGGTACTTCCAGATTTCCTGGTCTTCACAGGTAACCATCCCAGAGGGTGCAACTATTACTGCAAACCAAGTTCTTGACTAGGCCCTGTCTTAGGCCTGTGTCTTTGACATCACTGCCTTTGGACTTTACTCGTATAATCAGCCATCATGCGTCATCTAACTGCAGGCACTGAGGTGCTTTAGGATGAAGAGATTTTAGACACTCCTGCCTTTTATTCTTTTTCTGATAGAACAAAAGCAAAACTATCAAAAGGACACTTTTGAGAAATTTAGCACTTCCAGATTAAAGACAGGAAACTCTGCTGGATGACAATGTGTTCTTTTTATGAACATTTAATTTCTTGCGACCATAGATTTTCTGAAGCAATGCTTCCCAGCCCTCATTCAAATCATGCATCATGCGTCAAGAATTTTAGGCGTTTTGCAGTTTGCAGCGGGGGAGTGGCGCTACTTCTCTTAGACTAAGCAATGATATTCATGCATCATGCGTACCTTCAAATCATGTTTGTGTCATTCTGTCCCTTCTCACCTCAGATCATCCTGTGTCCTTCTTTTTGTTTTTTTTAAATTATCTGTCTATCTTTGGTAACAAGCTGTTTTAACACCCCTGTTTTTGTTTTTAAAAGCTATGTATGTATTTATTTATTTGGTACAGGGTCTTGCTACACAGCTCAGACTCACAGTGATCCCGTCTCAGCCTCCGCAGTGATGGAATTACAGGCATGTGCCACCATGCCTCATTTCCCAGGCCACTTCCACCATGCCTGGGATCAGAGCACCTGGGATTCCAGGACTGGCAAAGCATACGGTACTGGAGCTTGAACCTGGGTCCTTGCACTTGCCAGGCAGGCACTTAGACCACTGAGCTATCACCCCAGCCCCAACACCCCTGTGTTTTAATTTTTTTAATTAAAAAATTTTAAAGGATACAAAATGGTAATAGAAACAAAAATGACATTAGAAATGATACCAAATTTTACTAAACAAAGTCATAGGAATTCAACAGTGGTTGCTGTCTTGCATGATGTTATCTTCAAATTAGTTATTTAGGCTCTCTGACATAAATGTGCAAGACTGGCTTAAAGAAAAAAAAACAAAATAATAACAAAAATGTTATAAGAAATTCAAAAGAAAAAAAGAGAATAAAAAGTTAAGTACTAACTGCTTCTTTCAAAAGATCAGCAGAAATCGCCAATACAATTATTCAAATTGTCCTGCAAAAGAATGGAAATCACCATACCACAGTGATATATGGGAACCCATGTTTACAACAGCACAATTTGAAATAGTTGAATGTTGGTAACAGCTCTGTTTTAACATCCAGACAGTTCTTTAAGCAGTCATACTGCTAGTTTCCATAAATCCATTGTCCTCTTTCTTCTAGAAGCAACACTGCCTAACACATATGCCTCACATATGACTACTTTTTATATCTTTTCAACATGCAAGTATTTTATTGAAGAATAGGGAATCACTTTTCATAATTTTATTCTGCCCTTTGAAAGGAGGCTTGAGTAAGCTACTTTTTTCATTGAAGGAATGTGTGTGTGGAGGCAGAGGCATAATGAAGTTCAGGCTTTCACACAGTGCACTTTGCTGCTCTTCCTCCTAGAAAATTAGCAGTTAGGTTTATTGCATGTCAACCATTTGTATGCACCTAAAATCATCTGTTAGCAAAGAGTTACAACATAAAAGAAAAAAGAAAGTAATGAAAAGAAAAAAGAAACAGAGTTGATCTGTATGACTTTTCCAGAAATAGTTTTCCAGAAAGCTTTTAGTTTTGATACCCAGATGAAATTTAGTGACCCTGCTGGAGCTCTGGGAGGGTGGGTTGATGGCTTCCAGGAGTCCATGTCTAGAGAAGGCCATGGGTGCTGAACTTGAGTTGTAGAGCTGCGATGTATGTGACAGCCTCTGAGTAGGTGAAGCCACTTGATCTTCTCAGGAGAGATGAAGCGTGTGACAGGAAGCCAGCCCATGGCATGTTAGAGCCACTTTGGAGAATCTTGCCATAGGGAAGCTGAGTGGTGACGGTATGAGGTGGGGAGGTATCTCAAAGACAACATTGCCAATCTGATAAAAGAGATAAATGCTACACTACTCTTGAAACAGGATGGTTTCCCACTGCTCTCTGTGAACAAGGTTCCAGAATTCCTGGATGCGGTCAAGTGCTGTAGTGAAGGCACAAGTTTGGCTTGATAGAGCTTGGAACTGAGCACCTTCCCTAATCACTTACTGGTTGTGTCTCTGCTTGGGTCCACTTAGTAGACTTTCCAATCTTCCATTTCTTTATTTGTGAAATGAAGATTACGAAACCAATTAAATTAATGATGCATAAGCATGTCTTATTAGCACAGGGGAATTGTTCTGTACTAGCTGTCTATAATTAAATGGAGACGTTGTCTAGAGTAGGTGGCCATGGAGACTGTCATAGAATGATCAGGGAATAAATCCCCTTGTTACTTCACTGGAGCAAAGAGAGAATATATATACTCCCCAACAGAACATTTCCCTCTTCCCTATCTTATGACACTTAGGAAATCCACATATAATAAGAAATTTATTATTAACAATAATATCTTGAGCATATTCTTTGTGTCCAGCATCATCCTGAAGTTGTAGTTGTTGATGTTTAATACTTCCCAATGAACCATACCCTAATATTTATAATTCACAGATGAAGGAATTGATGAATGAAAAGATTAAGAATTAGCTCAAGGTCATGGAAGTTAGTAGCAGTGTTTGGAAAGAAAGAAGTCTTGTTTGAGCATCATCCTAATTGTATTACATCTGCTTCTGAGAGTGGTGTTGTAAGGAGAAATGTATTTCATAGTCACTTACCTCAGGCAATGAATTAATGTTGTTTTACATTAGTCAAATGTTTGAGTTTATAATGTGGGTAGCTTAACTGAAAGCTAAGTAAAAGCTTGCATGGTGAAAAAATAGCCAGATATTTAGAATATCTGCCTTTTGTTTAGTTTTGTGTATCTCAGTAAGACCATCGCTGTCCTATGGCTGCCAAGCATCAAATCCAGGAGCTGTCCTCAGTCTTTCACTCAATCTGACTCTCCTCCATCTACTTCTTTAATAGATTCTGCTGAGTCTCCACAAGTCATTCAAAACCCATATGCTTTGCTTAGTCTCCAGCACTCCTCCCATGTGTAGTCTCCTCACAGCGCTGTAAGCAGTTGAGTGAGATACAGATATTACAGGCAGTCAGACAGGGACAGGCCCTCGAAGGAGCTGCACAGAAGGCAAGATATCGTACAACTGTGTGAGAGATGGATGCTCCCACTGTGGGCCAGACCCAAAGACAAAAGATCAAACAAATCTGTACCTTCCTAAAGATAAGCGTCCAGGATTAATCATCACCTTGGGAAAGCCAGGAAGAGTCACTGATCCAACGGCTGCCAGGTTCTAGATAAAATCCTGTTCTATATTCACGCCCACCGGCTACATTACTGGCTTCCCCATTTGGTCCTAGTTTTAATCAGTTTTACCTGAGCAGTAGTGCTTTGTAACCCTACAGATTCACCATAGTTTTGTCCCACCGCATGCCCCTTAAGTGAGTTCTCATGTTTTCCATTTTAGACCCACCTCATCACAAGGTTTTTCTCTATAAAAATACCTGGAAGAGACAGCTTCCTGGGTAACCCACTTGAGTCCCCCTTGTGTCTCTCCAACAGAAGCTTTCTTTCCCAAATAAATATTCTGCTGCTGACCTCTGTTTGTTCCTAAAATTCATTCTTTGGTTTTTAGAGAACACGAACTCATACCAGGTACCTTTCAGGTTAAGAGTTTCATTCCCCATATCAGCAGCAGCAGGAAAATCCCAGTCTCCAAAACCCACGATAGCCCACTTTCCTCCCTTACTCTCCACATTGTGTGCACACAGGCTCCTTACCATCCAGCTTGAATTTTACATTGTTATGGTTTCCCTTGGCATCCATTCAGATTCAACGGTGCCATCCTAGGAACAGCTCTAGGAGCCCTAATTGAAGTGCAAAATAATACGTGAAACTTTTAGTCATGCATTACCCTGAGAGTTCTCCTCAATGAGAGCACCTCAAAAGTACAAGGTTGAATATTGCTCAGAAGAATGATTGAAATTGGATTGGGAAAGGATTCAAGTATGGATCAAATTGGCATTGGATCAGTTGAAAATGAAAGTAAATAACTTAATTAATAAATACATAAAGAAATGAATTACACAGTAGCCTAGGTTGTGCAGGCTTACTCCACTCCTTGAAGTCTGAGTTATTTAGAAATGAGGAATTTATGCAGGATCAGCTCTGGGCACTGCTCTATTTGGCTGCAGCTATGAGAGGTATTCCTCACTAAGCTGTGAATTTAGAGAAGGTCTTTAAAGCTTTGAAAAGAAGAACAAAGTTGCTGCACTTCAAAAATAAATGTATCAAAAGCTCTTTAAAGGATTTAATATGTCTAAAGAGATAATTGGGAATTAGGAAGTGAAATTATAAGTAAAACATATGAAAGAAAAATAGGGTTTTATTTTCTTTCCCCTCCCTTCCTTCCTTTTCTCTCCCCTTTTCCTTTCTTCTTCTCCTCTTCCTTCTTGTCTTCCTTCCTCCATTTTAATACAGCATAGGAAATTAAACTACAGCAACAGGCTTGGGACTCTCCATTCATATTTCTTCTTAAGGAGCTGGAATTTGTTGAAAGTTGTTATTTAGCAGCCAGTGAGATAGCTCAGTGGTCTAAAATGCTTGTGTAGGAAGCTTAGGCAAGGGCAGGGAGCACGGTTTGATCCCCAGCACCACGTGCTATGCCAGGCCCATCCCTAGGGCAGGCTGAGCTGGACACACACACACACACACACACACACACACACACACACACATTATTTAATAACAAATGGTCTTCTTTGTATTTCACTCTTAAATTAGTACATTATTGTTTTCTTATCTTACAACTTTCTCTGGTTTGACAGCACTAGGGAAAACCTAAGGCGGGAAACTCCTGGGCTGGGGAAAGACTTAACATTGGCTCAGTCTCTGAGAACCAGTTCTCTCCTAATTAAGAGCAGTCACAGGGAATGGGTTCGATCCCCAACATGCCTGCTGGCCTGGCCCTGAGGCGCACTGAGACAGCAATTGAGAGTGGGTGTGGTGGCACACACCTGTAATCCTAGCCCTTGGGAGGCTGACAACAGGGGGACCACTACGAGTCCTGTCCGTGTAGTGAGACCCTGTAGATCCTGTGCTAAATACATTAAGAAAAAGAGCAGCGACAATTTCCATGCTATATTGCTCACTTAATCTCAGCTAGATCTCTGCTGATCCCTTTATATGGTATATTGAACATGTTAGAGATAATGAAATCCTCATACTCCTCTAGACTAGATATTGGCAATATACTTTTATAGGCAGAAAAAAGCAAATATTCAAATTCTTCTATACTTTATTAAAGAACATTCAGTCAAATCAAAGATGGGGTCCTAAATTTAATTAAGTCTATTTGTATTTGAGGTTCTTGGCCTTAAATATTTCATTATATTTCTTAATACCTATGCCAGTCAATCTAGACTAGTTAAACCTCCAAAACTCATTTTTCCAGAACTCAATCATTTTGTATCTGAGAAATTGAAGTCAACATTTTTTTGCTTTTACTTGTCTTCCTCCATAGAAATGCTTTTCAGGAATCCTTATCTGACTCTTGGGACAAATATTTTCTTTTATCTGCCTACTGTATTTCTTCCTCTTTTACCATTTTAAAAATCAGGGTAGATCTCTCTTGCGATTTTATAGATTCTCAATTTTTTTCTATTCATGTTGTTTGGGGAAGCAGACAATTTATTTTCCTGTACCATTTCCTTAAAAAAAACAAAATCTATTTTCAAAATACTGCAGTCAATCCTGTTTCTCCCATCTGAATATTAAAAACATACATTTATTACTAAGAAGGGATTTGAACAATTTCAATAACTCTCATTTTGTGGCTGGTGGCTTGTGATAATATACAAAAAGACAATGTGTGTAGTTTT
Organism: Octodon degus; assembly: GCF_000260255.1. Classification (NCBI taxonomy): domain Eukaryota; kingdom Metazoa; phylum Chordata; class Mammalia; order Rodentia; family Octodontidae; genus Octodon; species Octodon degus. Next base: position 2,551,782 of record NW_004524735.1, on the reverse strand, counting down.
CCCATGAATTGAAGAAAATCTAGGTTGTATTTTTAAAAAGGGGTGCATATCTCTAGCTGAGAAATATGCTCACACTCTACAGATTTTCTCGTGAATTGTTTCACTTCCTTCAAGTCTTTAAGTCTAACTTCTATGCCCAGTTTTTAACTAAACACTTTTTTTAAAGCCCTGTACCTCTCAATCACACCTGCATACAGTTGTCTACTCATCACAGATCTGTTTCTTCCTTATTCTCACAGAACTTACCATTTTCTTCCATGCAGTTTACTGATTTGTTTTCTCTGTACTGCCACTCTTCTCACTACCAGCAAATAAGATTTCATAGGAATTTTGTCTGCTTTGTTTATTCAAATGTTCATAGTGGTCTTATTCTAGGAAACAGAGTTAATCAAGAGTCAAACACACTATATGCAGAGAAGTTTGTGAATTAACACAACATAGTTCATCCATGAAATGCAATATTATTTAGCAATGAAATGAATGAAATACTGACACATGCTACTGAAGACTTCAAAATTATGCCAAATAAAGAGTTCGACAAACAAATGACATAAACTATAAGAAATCATGCATAAGACACACTCAAAACAAGCAATTATAGGGACCAAAGTACACTGGGACTTCCTAGCAGTGGGGTGCAGAATCCTCCAGGATGAAGTGAATGTTCTGCTACAGGCCTACTGTGATGGGTTCCCCTAAAGCTAGTGTCATGTTCATAGATGTAGTGAGGAATTTGCATAAAATATGAGGTAGGTGATATCTGAGGCTTAGCTGTTGGAGAAATAGGCAGCAATGAGTGTGTGACAGCCGCGACCCTTATCCACCACTGCAGTGGCCCAGGAAGCTGATGCAGTGTCCCATTGTGATGGGTACAGTCAGGGATTTGCAGCTCCTCTTAACTGTCACTGAGTGAAGCCTGCTTCTGAGTACATGACGTGCATTTGACAATCTTCCTTTTCAGTTTAGATGCATATTCCATTTCATTTTTGGGTTAAAACTTTTTTTGCAAGTATATGTTACACAGTGAAAAATACTTTTGCTCTTCAGTAGTTTTCCCTTGTCATTTCTAGGTTCTCTATGTATTTATGACTTGCTTTTGACAGGAAATTGAATGGGCTGTCAATTCAATGCACAATGTTTTTGCAAGCACTGGCATATACTGCAGAACTAGCATACAATAAATGTCCATTTCATCCTTTTTCTTCTGGTCCTCATTGATGGAATCCCTCTTGGTCTTACTCCTTGTGTGTGCTGGAATCAGCTTTTTGCTTTTTGATTTTCCTTTTATTCTCATTTGACCTATGTTGGTAGGAGGTGAATGTGAGTACGAAGAAATGAAATTTATATATAGTTTATGATTTTCAGTCTTTAATGTGAATTATACACTTTCCCTAAGAATTGTATTCATAAGAAGTGGTATTTGAAAGGAAGCCTGTAAATAGATTTTATGTTCTCTTTTTTTATTGGCACTACTATTTAAAAGCCTCCACCCCAAACTCAGGACAATATTTTTCTTCAAATACTTTATAATAGTATGGTTTTACACCATCCCTTACTTACTTTATTTATCAAGCACCTCCTCCAGGATCACAACTGTTTGGATATGTGAAGCCACAGCGCTGAAAAAGATGTAAAGTATTCCTACCTCATGGGAACGACGTTTTTGCATGGATAGATCACTTTTATATTTAGCTATAATTTTTGCACTGTAGAATCATAAGACTGTTGCATCACAGAAATGAGAAGACAGAGACACAAAACAAGAGGCAAAGGGAAGGAAAGTGAAAGCGAAGAAGTGAAGCATTTCTCCACCCATGGTTTTCATATTCTCTTCCATTGTTGTGAGACCTGTCAAGGTTGCATCAACCAGGGGTTCTGCGCATGAGTCGGTTATATCACTTATTTGCATCTTATCTTCAAATAATCTGAGTTTCTCACAGAATAATACTCAAAACATAATGGAAGTACTTCTGCCCGCACACTCAGGAGTAGGTACACAGTTCCAGGAGAGGTCCGCGCTTAGCTCACCAAGTGAGCTTGGGAGCAAGTTCTCCTTTTTCCTTTAACCCATGTTGATCCTACACTTCCCCCTTATCTGTTTGATATTTAGTGGGAACGGCATATGCAGCAGGTTTAGGGATGAAAGTATAGAGAGAGGGAGCACATTGTATAAAACATCCCATGGTTATTAACAAAGACAATTATACATCCAGATAGAAAAATTTGTTTTAACTTTGCTATATTGGTGAGCCATCCAGTAAGGAAATTTCAGAACCCGATTCTTAGTCCCTGGGAGGCTTGAATCCATTTTGGTAGGTTTTTTTTTTTCAGGAACTTGGGATTGAACTCAGGCCTTTGAGCTTACCAAGCAAGCACTTATTCTAGTGAGCCATCTCTCCAGCTCTGTTTTGGTAGTTTTTGTAATTTAAAAACTTTTTCATCATTAGATTGGCTATCATTAGTCAAATTATCATTATTTTTATTATATCTTTTTTCATTTTAATGAGAAAAAAGATAAAATAGCAAAGAAATAGTTTCAAAACAGGTTAGTAGGATAGTTACAATTATTAATACATTGCATATTGTTGTCTTCATAGTATTTATTCTCAGGACAAGATGTAGACATGATATCATTGCCTAAACATTATTTCTTCTCAATGAACTAAGAGAAAGTATCTGTATATCTATCTTATTTGTGTATATGTATAATGCCATATTAATATGCTGAGTTGTAAAAGGCTCAAGTTAACAACTTCTGACAATCACCAGTTGTAATGTTAACTCCCTACTTTTATGGATTATTGCACTATATTGGGTTGTTTTTGCTGAATTCAGGTACCTACAATCTTTGGACTGGCTTCAAGTATGAAAAGGTCCTTCAAAGATTTCTTCAAATACATCTTCCCTAACTGCAATGGAACACCCATCTCTGACAAAACAAAACAAAAAAGGGGGATATGTTGGGAGCTATGAAGCTAGGAAACCCATCAGATGTGTGCAGGTGGGACTAGACCTCAGTGCCTAAAGCGAACAAGCTACCTCACTCCTGAGATAAGCATCCTGTCTGGTTACGGTCAGGTATGTGTCTGTAGGCAACCTAGTGTCATGTGTTACTAAATTGGCAAAAGTATAAATAAAGGACCATTTTCTCATCAGTCAAATTAAACAAATCATTTGAACAACCTCATTGTAACTATGATGGTGTAGCAATATTAAGTTTCAGCCTCTTGCACCCACAGATTATATTTCAATCATGTTGACAAAGTATGAGACTCATGCACAGTGAGTAGCAGAACAGAGACATAGAACAAGGACTGTTATCAGCATCAGTGAGGTCATGGTAATCTGGGCAAGCAGGGCAGCAAGCAGACATTCAGGGATAGGGTCCTGTACATGTTCCTCTATCATCTTCTGGGCCTGGGAAGCCAACATCTTGAGATCTCCCCATGTCACTGGGCAGCTGCACAGGCATAACAGGCTGTGGCATCATTTGTGACCTTCATTCAAGGTCAGTTATGTCTATCGTTGTGGGACTTGGATTTGCTTTCCTTGATGTCAACTCATGAAGTGGCCATATGCACTTTGAAGGGATCTAAACAGGATCTATGGATGTAAGCACAGAGGTGTGTCTTCTACTCCAAGTAAGAAAGGGCACAGTCCTTTGACACCATAGTTCAGGTGAAATCTGATATTTAACCATGAGTTTGGGTAAAACTTTTGTATCTTGCTGAAAGTAATGCTGGACAGGAGTCATCCCACAAGGAGTCACTGTTACATGGTTGAGTATAAAGTATCTGATGGATTGTACTGAGGATGTGTGATGGGTATGCATTCCTTCTTTCAATTGTTTAAAAAGTAGATTTTTAAAATGTACAATGTGTTTGTTTTATAATAGCTTGTCCAGTAGGGTAATCAGGAATGCCAGTGATATGATTAACATCCCATTCATGGTAGAAGGCCGAGAAGGCTGTAGATGTATTTGTGTGGCCATTGTCAGTGTTTATAGTGCAGGGGTGACCCATGACAGTCATGGATTGAAGAAGGTGTTTAATAACATTTGTAGATCATTTTCCTTGGGAGGGGGTGGCCCACAAGAAGCCTGAAAATTTTTCCATCTTGGTATGTAAAAGATACAACAAAGAAAGGTAGGAGCAAAGTGTAACCTCCATTTGCCATATCTGATTGGCATGAAGAACATGAAGGTT
>NW_004524735.1:2540876-2541991 GCF_000260255.1 Octodon degus | reverse complement strand
TATTTCTTGCCTATATCTTGTAATATGAGAAACTACTTTGGTAGTAACAATATACAATGTAGTAACCATTGTTGCTCTCCTAAAATCTTGTTTTGAGATTTTGTACTATTTTTTTAAAAAAAAATTTTCTTTAAAATAAAATAACTGATGTTAAAAAATTTTTAAAATTAAAAAAATAAAAAAATAACAAAACAAAACAAAAAGCAAAAAACAAACAAAAAAAAGAAGTGTAAGGCCAGGGAAATAATAGCTCAGTGGCATAAGCACCTGCCTGGCAACAAGCACAAGACCCTCAGTTCATCAGTAGTGTCTCAAATTTTCTGATCAAGGAGATTATAGAGTCACAGAGGAATGTCATCAATGATGTAAAGTGTTCCTAAGGAGAGTCACATGGAGGGAAAACATTCTCTCGGGCTTTTGCAGAGAGCAAATTGGTCAAGCAATGGCTGTGACTCATCCACATGGCTGACACTGACAAAGGATCTACAAACTGTGGTACACGGTTACAGGACAAATCCTAAGGGAATTTGACTGACCTTGGCATATACAGAAGTTATGTTTCTTGTTATATAGGTCTTGTTTTATCTTGGTCTTAACTATCCAGCAGAAAAGTATAAAAATGAGGTATAAAAAGTAAAGCCATATTAATATGCTGAGCTGGGAAAATCTCAAGTCAACAACTTCTGACATTGCCAGTCCTACGGATAGCCCACGAACTACTGTTATGGACTACTGGGCTATATTGGATTACTTTGCTGAATTTACACACCTACAGTACTTAAATGGCACTGGAATACTCATCTCTGACAAAATTAAACAAAAAAGGGAATATAAAAGACAGACTATTTTGTATCTGTATATACAAAATAGTTAGGATAGATATACAGCTACTTTCTCTTAATTCAATGAGAAAAAAGATTTGTCCTAAGAGTGTTTGGACAGCATATCATGACTGCATCCTGTACTATGAACAACTACTAAGAAGACAACAATATGCAATGTGTCAATTTTTGTAACTGTCCTACTAAACTGTTTTGAAACTGTCTCATTGCTATTTGTTTTTCAATATAAGTAATTAAAAGGAAAGAAAAGCTAATAAATACAGGCCAGCCAGA
>NW_004524735.1:2536090-2540571 GCF_000260255.1 Octodon degus | reverse complement strand
CAGAACTTTAAAAGTCACTGTGATGCAGTGTGTACTTTTGAGAGAAGATGAGGAGCTTTGCTCCAGATGTCTTTTAGATATTAAATAGTTGAGGCTGAATAAATGTTTACTTGTGTATGTAATTTTGGAGTTTGCGTAGTTTGAGTGGAACATCACATATTACTCCATTTTGTAAAGTGGCACATAGAGTGCAGAAGAATCAATCAGAGAAAGAAGATCGGAAGTTGTGTGCATAACAGATGAATGCAGTTTTGAATAAAGTGGTTAGTCATATAGCCTCAGCCAGAAGACAGCTGAGAATAAGATGAAGTAGACAAAATGTCCATCAAATGTGTGTAGGCAGGACTGGTCCTCAGTGCCTAAAGCAACAAGCTACCTCAGTCTTGAGATGAACATCCTGTCTGGTTAAAGTCAGCTATTAGTCACTAGGAGACCTCGCGTCACACGTTACTAACTTTGCAAAAGTATAAATAAAATATCGTTTGGTTGTGAAAAAATATGTATACACAAGATAGTTAGGATAGGTATACAACTACTTTCTTTTAGTTCATTGAGAAGAAAGGGCTGTACTAATATTGTTTAGACAAAATATCATGTCTACATCTGGTCCTCTGAATCACTACTATGAAGACAACAATAGGCAATGTATTAATTATTGGGCTGGGGAGATAGCTCAGTCGAATAAGTCCTTGCCTGGCAAGTGCAAGGTCCTGAGTTTGATCCCTGGTACCACCAAAAAAAAAAATATTGTAACTGTCCTACTCACCTATTTTGAAACTGTTTCATTGCTATTTTATCTTTTTTTCTCATTAAAATGAATAAAAATAAATAAATAAAAAAGTAGACAAAAGTAAAGTAGATGCATATGAGCAGGAAGCACATTTCTGGGGCTAAGAAAAAAATTGATATAAAAATCTGTGGATCAGCATATCTAGAATGGAGTGCCTGGAGACTTCTGGTGAGAGGGAAAAGGAGAAGTGGTGACTATAGACCAGATTACCTGCTGTTTTGTAATCTGTTGATCTGTTGCAAGGGATTGGGATTCACTTTAAATGAAATGGGGAGTTTCTGTGACATTTTGATAGTACTGAGTCACCTAGACAAGCAGCATTCCTGAGGATCAGTGGGTATTGTGCTATGGACTGGAGGATGATGTGTCTGCAGGAGGAGTTGTGTGGAAGCTAGTCAGGGATCCTCTGTAGATATGAAGCTGCTCTGTACAAGAGCACGGGCACTGCAGGTGTTAGGAAATGGTAGACTCTAGATATACTGTGCTTTTTGGCACCAAGGACCCAACTCAGGACCTTGTGCTTGCCAGGAAGATGACTAAGTCATTGAGTTATCTCTCCAGGCCCTCTAGGCACACTTTTAAAGCTGGAATTACAACTTACAAGCAAGAGTGAGATACTCAACACAGAGAAATTTGAAAGAACTTCCAATGCCTGCAGTTTTAATTTATCAATAAGTATATCCTGAAAACTACAAGATCTCAAGCACATCCTAATCTATTACAAGATCTTGGTTCCTTGTCTGGGAGGAAGAAAAGGTACCCAAGGCTGCAACTCTGAGGTTTATAAGAAAGAGGGGTGATCAGAAGACATCGAGAATGAAAAGGGGACCAGTCACTGGACTCAGGATGAGGGTGTATGTGCACCAACTGGGGCTTCATCCACAGCTTTATATCTACTTATTAGAGCAGTACCTACTCATCAGCATCTTTGGAGAAAATCCTGGAATACTGAAGATTTGAAATAGTAAATATGAGATTCTGCCAGGGTGCTTTCAGTAGAAAACATCATGGGATAATAGGAGGTATCAAGCCCCCAAATTGGGGCTTCCAATGTTTGAAAAATTGAATTTTAATTGTGCAACTTGACTACTCATGACTTTTCTTTGTTCCCAAACTTCAACAGTATCAATTCCATCCAGTCTCCTTCGTTACAGCTAAACAAATTTCAGCCAACATTTTCTCCACCTTTCTCACCCTTAGTCATCTGCACTCTACTCCTATTACATTTGTATTTTAAAAAGGCTTTCCTGTGCTTACTTAATAATTAAACATACATGGATAATAATGTATGTGCAAAATTCTGGCCAAGGAGGTATAATTTTAAGAATAAAGAAGTGAAAAAAAAAAAAAAAACCAGAAAGAAAGAAAGCAACAAATGAAGAAAATTCCATTGTGTTCCTTGTATTTTTTTTATTCCAAAAGCAGATGCTTTGGTTTTTGATTTTCATTCCATTTCTACTACAAAACAGCCTTTGATTGATCTTCTGCCCCTATTCAATCCACACAAATCTAACCTCAGAGTGACAGGTATGTATGTGTAAGAGTTGAACCAGTCAACTTGCATTCTTACTCTTATTATTTTTTTTAAAAATTGAAAATGATACAAATAAAGCAAATTGACCTAAGCGATAATGTGGATTATTGGAAATCATGCAAGAGATAAAATATAGTTTGAGTTTTAAGGAAGCCTTATAAAAATTGATCAGTGCTGTACCAGGACAGTGCCTATTTGTTGTCAGGTCCCCTGTGCAGCATGTTGGCTGTGTGCAAGGGAAGGCTTTGTCACAGTGCATGATATCTGAACCTTTTAGGTTTCAATAACTTTCAATGAACTAATAAACCTAGAGTTAAGAAATGATAGGATTTTTCTTATTTCACCTTCTAAGTGGTAATGGTAGGATGAATTTTCAATGTTTAGTTTTGTGTACTTTTTTGATAGATTACTGGGATGTTTGCTGAGAGATAAAGCAGGCCTCGTGCCACTGACAATAAATCTCATTCATGGTGCTCTAGGTTTGTATTTATTACTTCCCAGTGTTTACGTACAATGTATTTTCCTCCTGCTGTGACAGAGTTGTCAAAGGTTAGAAAGGACATTTATTGGGCAAGATAGTTCAGCGGACTAGAGTGCCTGCTTAGACAAACTTAAGCAAGTGCAAGGACTGCAATTTGATCCCTGGCATCACATGTCACATCAGCCCTGCCCCCAGGGTGGGCTGAGCTGGCCAGAGTCAGAGTAGTTGCTCATGCCTGTAATCCCAGTTCCAGGGAGGCTGAAAGCAGAAGGAGCAACATGAGTTCAATCTGTGTAGTGAGACCCTGTAACAACCAAATACATAAAAAGAAAAGAAAGGGCATTTAAAAAAATAGTTTCAACAAAAGGAAATAGATTCCTCTAAGGACTTAATTAAATCTGGTATGAAAATATAGAGTGCTGTTTGGTCAGATAGTAATTGAGGTCTGTCTCTGCACTGACCTAAAAAGCTATTTAAAGAAGACCAAAGATAAATGACTATTACAGGTTTCATTCACAAAGGATCTATTCCTCCTCATGTAGTAAACAAGGATCAGTAGTACTTTTGTCCCTCCTTGAGAATGTGCAAGAGGAAGAGTCAGTGTTTGGTGAAAATAAGACAAGGTGAAAACAAGAGCCTAGGCAGTAAATTACCAAATGGAAGCAATTTGGTTGTTGTAACCCTGGAAGATAACAAGTACTTTTTTCCTCTTTAAATAAATCACAGGATATTCAAAACTGACGCGACATTAGTTATTACCTATTTTGTTATCTTGATGTTAGGACCAGAATCCATGGACTTTAGGACCTATTGCTTAAGAAATAATGAAATGTTATACAGCAAGTGAGAAGCAAAAATCTCTGACTTGTGTTTAGATAGCCATGAGGCAGGGGGTGAGGGTCGGGCCAAGGATCTAGAGAAGTGTGTGTGACCTGACAATCCTAGAGAATGGGGAGAGGTAGGCAGAACACAGTTGTCAAGCTGTGAACCTGTGACCAATCAGAAGGTGCTAGCATCAGTTCCTCAGGAAAGAAATCAGACAGGTTTTAGATTGGATGGCCTAAGTCTTATGTCAGGCTAAAGAATGAGAGATAAAAAAGACCCTCAGCAATAACATTATAGCCACAATGAGCATCTCTGAGTGGTTTGTTCTCATTCTGTGAAGCACAGGTCTTTTCTTAACCTTTATAAATGCAAGTCATCACTACCTTTGTTCAGGTATCCAAATCTTTGTTCAGGACACCAGGAACCTAGAACAAAACACTGTGAGACCCCAAAATCACATAACAGCCTTTCATTGCTTTTTGCTTGTTGATTCACTCAGAAATAACTTTGTTCTACTTCCTAAAAGACTGTTAAGTAACAGTTAATAAAAGGCTTAAGAACAAAGTTATCAAGGAGCTACATGGTATGGAAGAGATTGGTCTTCAATAATTTGTATCTTATGTGATACCACCTTGATGAGCCTAAGCACATTTCATACAGTTGGAAATAAGTTATGAGAATCATGTTTCAAAAGACTGAAAAGATTTGGCATGGGGAGATACCTCTATGGCACAAGCCCCTCCCTGGTGAGCACCAGGTCCCAAGTTCCATCCCAGTAGTGCATGCTGTACCAGGGCAAATAGGAGGACCACTATGAGTCCAAACTGCATAGCGATACTCTGTAAAAATAA
>NW_004524735.1:2530527-2534435 GCF_000260255.1 Octodon degus | reverse complement strand
AAACCTGAAACGTATAACAGATAAAGTACATTGCTATTCTTACTACTGAAGATTTACTGCTGTCCTCTTGGACTTCACCTGCTCATGCCTAACCTACTGCTCAGTTGGCCTCAACCTTTCCTTTTAGCCCATTTGGCCATCTCCTTTTCTTTCCTCCATGTTTTCTCATAAGTTGGGAGGGTCTGTTTATTTTTCCCCAAAAGTTAGTGGTCCATCAAGCTATTAAAGTCTGAATTCTTGCTCCAGTCTTTGTAATGTAAATAGATAATTTGGAGTCGCCTAGTCTCTGGTGCTCCTAGGGGGTGATGCGTAGACTTTGCCAAGTTCTGAATACATATTTTACTTTGAATACAAACATGCACTTCTGTAGTTTAGTTAACCTCTCTGGGGCTCTTGCATTATCTTGATAGTTACAAATATTTGGTCTTAGACCAGGATTGCAAGTTTATAGCAACATGTATTCACAAGATCTGAATTCTACAAAAGAAAATATTTTATTTATAAGTGATATTCTGTGCCATTTGTATAATTCAGTTGCTTTCCCTTCTAAAAAGTGTATGTGTTGCTTTCAATTTTTAAGCCATTACAAATAAAACTGAGATGTACATTCATATACAGGCATTATGTGAACTTAATTTTTCCTTTTTCTTGTAGAAAAATTCTTGATACAGACAGCCAAAAGGTGGTTTGTAGAAAGTTTGTGAAAAGTATATTCTGAATACTTAAATTATTTTTCATAATTTCCATAAATTTAACAACACATGCACAATTTATAGGACTTTAAATACTTACATGATAATTTGAGATGAATTATCCTTTCATAAATAATTTCAATATAAAGAAGTCAATCAACTATGCTAGACAAAATCATAGATTTTATGTTACTGAATCTCTAAGGAAAGAAACAATGAAATGCTATTTTACTGATAGTGGGGTATGATCAACAAAGATCAATGTAATCAACATAACTTAGATATATGCTATATAATTAGTAAATATATTGTTTTTCTAGCTTTGTCATTGAATTATTAATGAAAATTTTGCATTTTATTTTATTTTTTATTCTTTAAAGAATACAAAATTGTAAAAAGATTAGAAATAATTCAAAATTTTGTTAAGTAAAGTAATAGAAATCTGACACTGGTTGTTGTATTGCATAATGTTATGTTCAAAATAGTTGTTTAGGTTATAAGATATAAACCTGAAAAATTGGTTTAAAAATTCATAGAAATTAAAGCAAGAAAACTTTAAAAAATTAAGCACTAATTACTTTCTGTAGACCAGAAGAAATCAGCAGTACAATTATCCCAATTATTTTGCACACATACATGAATATATCTTTTAAATCTTGGAAGCAACCCATTACCCATCAAGTGAGAAATGGATAAAAATGTTGTGGCATTTTTACACAATGGATTATTACTGAGCTATAAAAACATAAATGTGAGGCTTTTATAGGTAAATAGATGCAACTAGAAAGTGTATTAGTAAGTGAAATAAATCAAACCCATATGTACCAATACCATATTGTCTTGTGAGCGTAAGAACCTGAAAGTGATATTTGGCAATGAAACTCCTGACCTGAAAGGCACCTGGAACAAGTCCATGTTCTCTAAAATCAAAGAATGAACTTTAGTAACACATAGAGTTTAAGAGAAGAATATTTTTTGGAGGAAAGAAGGCCTCTGTCCAAGAAAAGGATAGAAAGGGATAGGAGGACCTGAGTGTGGTGCCCCAGGAAGCTGCCTCTTCCAGGGATTTTTATACAGTAAAACCATGTGGTCAGGTGGGCATGAGGTTTAGGCCACGTGAACTTGCTTATCTGGGTGATAGGTTTTAGTGGCAGTAGAAATGGCGCTGGCAGCAGCGCAGCAGAGAGGCAGAAATAAGGGTGAGGGGAAGCCTTGATTAACTCTGAAGACGTGGAGAGGATTGAGGGCAGGGAGATGGGCAGATCCTCTGGCCTGAGACAAAGAAAGCTGGGGGGTTTTGGGCTTTTGCTAGAGGTAGAGTTTGAGGGGGCTGTTTATAAATATCTGAGCTGATTGGGGTCTTTCCTGAGGTGGCAGAAAAGGTGAAAGAAAATTGCACCTTGGGCTGGGTTGGAGAAGAAGTGGGGAGGTGGTCTCTGGGAAGACAACATGTTGTTTTAAGGGGATTCAGCCATGTTGGATCAGGGCCATGATAATTTAGCAGTCTGTACTTTGGCCATAACCTGTCATTGGGCATGAAATGGGACAAAACTATGGTCATCCAATGAGGTTACAAGTAACATTGCTCAGGCAAAATTGACTAAATCTAGAACCCAAGGAGGAAGCTTGTCATGCTGCAAGAATAACAGGGGAAAGAATATGGCACAGGGTCACTTCCTGTAGGGGATTGGGTTAGTGATTCTTCTGGACTCTTTCAAGGTGATTGATATCTGTTTAGAATATTAATCCCTGATGCCCATCCCTAGGGAAGTGTGTGGCTGAATTTGTTTACTCCTTTGTCTTGAGATCTCATCCATAGAGGGAGTGTCTGTCTTTTCCAAAGTTGCAAAGTCTCCCTGTCTTCCATATTGTCATGTGAGGGCCTGGACCTGTCTGATTGCTTATAATATTTCGATCTAATTTAGCTGCATACAACAAAAGAATAATAAATCTGATAGGTAATATAGATACTGTGAAAGGGAAAGAATGGGAACGAAAAACTGGGATGAGGAATAGGATAAAAGAAAATTTTACATTTAAAAATTTCTTATTTTTGGGCTGACCAGACAGCTCAGCCAAATAAAGAACTTACTTAGGCGGAGCACAGAAACCAGGGTTCAATCCCTGTAGTGCCAGGCGGGCTCCACTCCTGGGAGGGGGCACTGAAACTGGGTGTGGTGGCATGTGCCTGTAATCTCAGTGCTTGGGAGACTGAAAACAGGAGAATCACTACAAGTCTGATCTACATGATGAGGCCCTGTAGACTCTGTACTAAATACATAAAAATAAATAAATAAATACATAAATAAATACATAAAATTTGTTATTTTGTCTTTCTGAGGGCACATTAAGTTATATATTTAACTTTTATTTAGAATTTTATATTCTCTTCCATAAAATAACTTTCCAACTCTCTCAATTCCAACCCTACTTGTACTGTCTAAAACATCAGTCATCAATAAATACTAAAATTTGACATAGAAATTGAGACAAGGAAATGATAGGAGAATGAAACTCCCAACCTGAAAGGTATCTGGGACAAGTTCATGTTCTCTAAAATTGGCAAATGAATTTTTGAAGCAATGGAGGTTAAGGGCAGAACGCGTTTATTGGGGGAAATAAAGCTTTTGTTCAAGACAGGGACAGAAGGAGACCCAAGTGGGTTACCAAGGAGCCTATCCTTTCTAGGGATTTTTATAGAGCAAATCTATGAGATGAGGTGGGGCTAAGATGCAAAACATGGGAACTCACAGAGTGGGCATGAGGCAGGATGAAACTATGGTCAACAATAAGAATACAAGCGTAACTGCTCAAGTAATAAATTGGGATCAAATGGGGAAGCAGTCATGGAGCATGAATATGGAACAGGGTCTCTTCCTATAGGGGGTTGGGTTAGTGACACCTCCTGGCCTTTTAAAAAGTGATTGATGCCTATTTAGCTTATCAATCACTGATGTTTATTCCTAGGGAGCTTGGTGCCTTTTAGTCTTTTGTTTTGAGCTCTGTCTGGCCCACAGCAAGAGTGTGTCTCTCCCACATTTAGTGGCATCTCGGTCTTCCATACTGGCTCCTTCAGGGCCTAGCCCTGTCTGGCTGCCTATAATATTGCAGACTCATCTGCCTACAGTAAAATGACCACAATTAGTTAAGTGCCTTAATTATTTTTGATTCATTTAGAATCCTCGGAATTAAAATATGCTCCAGAATACATAAGTA
>NW_004524735.1:2527870-2529652 GCF_000260255.1 Octodon degus | reverse complement strand
TTTTTAATTGTTACTTTTTTGGTAAATTTATTTCAAAGAGAGTATAATAATGGTCAATAAGACATTAACAATGGTACTCACGAGGCTGAGGAGATGGCTCAGTAGAATAAGCACTTGCCTGGCAAGCGCAAGGGCTTGAGTTCAATCCCCAGTTCCACAAAAAAAGAAAAAAAAATGGCACTCATTTAGAAGACCAACATGAGAGTTCTTCAACCATGGCTTTTGTATTACACATTGCTGTCCTCCCTGTATTTGCTTAGATTGCAGATATCAACATAAAGAGTCAGTCAAGTGAAAATTCTAAACATTAACTGCTATTTTCAAACCAACTGATGGAAATGATTAGTGTAATCATCTCAGCCATCCTACATACATACTTGCATGATATTCCCCCTTCAAATTTTACTTTTCTTTCTCCTTTTCCTCATCTTCATTGTTTAGTGCTTAAGCTCAGTTTCTCTTTCCATTCTACTATATCTGTTATATCTTTCAAGTTCTATTTATTCTTTCAGGTTCTTACATTAGGAAGACAATATCATATTTACACGTGTGGGAATGATCTATTTCACTTATGAGTATAGGCTCTAGTTGCATCCACTTATCTACGAAGGCTTCCAGTTTGTCTTTCCTTATAGCTGAGTAATACTCCATTGTCTAAAAATACCACATCTTTTTCATCTGTTCCTTAGGTGATGGGCAGTATGATTGTTTCCAAGGTTTGGCTATGACAAATTGTGCTGCTACACTAAGGGATAATCCTTTCAGTTCCTTTCGGAGAATACACAGAAGGACTGAAATGGATTTCCGGTCTTAGTGTTTTGAAAAATCTCCACATTGGTGTTCATAGCAGTTGAACCAGTGTACACTACCAGAAACAGTGGAGAAGTGTTCCTTTATCCACACTTTTATTACTCTCCAGCACTTGTTATTACTTGATTTCTTCATGATAGCCATTCTTTATAGAGTGAGATGGTATCTCAATGTTGCTTTAATTTGCATTTCTTGAATGGCCAGAGTTGTAGATCCTTTATCAAGTATTTATTTGCCATTTGTGTTTCTTCCTCTGAGAAGTGTGTATTCATCACAGATGCCCATTGTTGGATTGGGTCTTTATATTTTGGGATCCTGATTTTTTCAATTCTTTATATATTCTAGATGTAAGTCCTTTGTTTGAGTTATTATTGATTATGACTTTTTTCTCAATTTTTGGGCTGCCGTATCCCTCTGTTGGTGATTTCTTTTGATTTTCTGAAACTTCTCAATAAGATAAGAGCCCGGTTGTTGATTCTTTGAAGTATTTCCTTTGTGGTTTGGTTTTTGTTCATTAATTCACTGCTAACACCTATGTCTTCAGAATTTCCTCCTACATTCTCTTCCAATAGATTTAGTTTTTCTCTTTTAATATTTAGATCTTTAATCCATTTTGAATTTACTTTAGTGCATGGTGATACACCCAGTTCTCATTTTAATTTTCACCATGTGGGGAGTCAATTTCCCAGAATCATTTGTTAAAGAGGCTATCTTTCTTCCAGTGAATATGTTTGGCCCCTTTGTCAAAGATAATGGGGATAAGTATGTTTCTATTTGTATCTGCATCCTATAATCTGTTTCTTTAGTCTTTGGGTCTGTTTTTTAGCCAGTGCCTGCTGATTTTATCACAGTACCTTTTTAGTATAATTTCAAGTCAAGGACAGTAATGCCTGCTGCCTTGTCTTAGTTGCCCAGGATTGCCTTTGCTATTCTAGGTCTTTTCTGATTCCAAATAAATTTTAGGAATGTTTT
>NW_004524735.1:2525074-2526700 GCF_000260255.1 Octodon degus | reverse complement strand
CATTGGCTGATATTTTGCTATTCAGAATTTTTATGTCATCTTGATACAGTTTTGGCAATTTGTACCTGTCTAGGAATCTATCTATTTCTTCTGTGTATTTGATTCTGTGAGAGTAAAGCTTTTCAAAGTAACTATTAATGATCTTCTATTTGCCACAAAATCTGTGGTAATTTCTCCATTTTCATTCTTGTTACTTGAATTTGAGGGGTTTTTTCCTCTTCTTGGTGAGGTTGACTAGGAATTTATCAATTTTGTTTAATCTTTCCAAGAACCATCTTTTTCATTCATTAATTCTTTGTGTTGTTTTCTTTTCTCAATTGCATTAATTTCTCCTTTAATCTTCACAATTTCTTCCTAACTTTGGGCTTTATTTTGCCTGAACTTGGTTTGCTCTTTTTTTCTAAAACTCTGAGGTGCAGCATTAGGGTATTTGTATGCTTTTGTTTTGTTTTCCTAATGTGTGAGTTCATCACTATAAATTTCCCTCCGAGACCTGCTTTCATTGCATCCCCAAAATTCTGGTTAGTTGGATTTGAATTTTCATTCGGTAGTCAATATTGCTTAATTTCCTGTTTAATTTCATCTATAACCCATTGGTTGTTGAGCATAATGTCACTTAATTTCCATATGTTTAGGGGTTTTTGTGGTTTCTTTGGTTGTTAATTTCTAGTTTCCTTGCATGGTGGTTAGATAATATACATGGATAATTTCTGCTTTCTTGCATTTATTTAAGTGTTATTTATGGACTAGTATGTGGTTTATTTTAGAGAACATTACTGTGAAGTTGAAAAAATGTGTATTCAGATGTTGTTGGGTGGAACACTCTGTATATGTCCCCTAAGTCCATTTGTTTAAAGGGCTGGTTCAGTTCTGCTACTTTTTGCTCATTTTTTGTCTACTTGACCTATCTTTTTGTGATAAGGGAGTGTTAAAGTCCCCTGCTAAGATTACATTATTGATTATTAGATTTTTCATGTCCATTAAATTTTGTCTTATATAGCTGAATGCTTCCAGATTTGGTGCATACATATTTATTACTGTTATCTCTTCTTCTTGAATTTTTTCCCCAATTGATATGTTGTGACCTTTTTATCTTGTTTGATCAATCTTGGTTTAAAATTTAGACTGTGCACAAAGAGAATAACTATCCTGCTTTTTTTCTGAGATCCTATAGCATGTAGTATTGTTTTCCATCCTTTGGCTTTTAGACTATTAATTTCTTTTGGGTTAAATATGTTTCTTGCATACAGTGTATTGTTGGATTTTGTTTCTTAGTCTACTCTGCCAATGTATTTCTTTCAATTGGTGAAATAAGTCCATTTGCATTGATAGTTGTGATTGATGTATATTGTTTTATGTGTGTTATGTTATTTTCTTGTTGTTGGTTTCCTACTTTTCTCCCATGTTTAATTTTTTGTCCTGTTTAGTTGGCTCTTTTTGATGTCATTCTTGGAGTTGTGATCATTTTTATCTATTCATAGAGTGTCTTTTAGTATTCTGTGAAAGTTTGGCTTGGTTGTCATGAATTTCTTCAATTATACTTTTTCATGGAAGTATTTTAATTCTCCATTAAATGAGAGAGAGAGAGAGAGAGAGAGAGAGAGAGAGAGAGAGAGAGAGAGAGAG
>NW_004524735.1:2522706-2524679 GCF_000260255.1 Octodon degus | reverse complement strand
GGTCCATGTTGTTTTGAAGAGATCTTTCCTTACCTATTTGATAGGTGCAACAGTGTCGTTTAGGTCTTTAAGTCTATCTTCACTTTCATTCAAATAGTTTTGCCAACTTTTAATTGAGTTTTGAATTTCCTGTGTATCTCTTTGAATCTGTTCCATGCATTCTATTTCTTTTTTATGTTGCTCATTTAAGGTTTCCATTATTTTTCTATTGTCTTCTATGTTTTTGTCAGTGTCTTCTTTAGAAACACATGGTAATTCTTTCATTATAGTTATCACTTTTTAATTTACCTGGGAGTGTATTTCTAATCTGATTTCTTTTTTACCTAGTTGCAGTTGTTTCTTTACTTCAGTTGCTATTATTTCAGAGATTTCAGGTGTATGACTTCCAATTTCTTCTTTGTTTGTGTCTCCTGGATTCAACCTGGTTGGGGTAAGAGCCTGAGATTGCATTTTTCTCCTTCATTTTGTCATTTCCTATTTCAAAGTAATCTATTTACTTTGATTTCTGTGCTATGTTTTTGCTTAACATTTGATTGTAGGAAGCTGTGTCATTGGAATCAGAACCTCTCCTTAAAGAGTCTGCTCTTTAGGTATCTCTTCTTTTTCCGAGATTCTTGTTTTGTTTATGTCCCAAGGTTCTGCCTTCGCTATTGAGGTTGTGGTATTGATTTCCTCTTGGCACTCTTTTCCATTCTAGAGTCTTTTGGGAGCAGTAGTTCATCTAATTTATCTCCTGCTGCCTCCATCCTGCAAATGTCTTCCCTGAGGCGTGGGCCTCATTTTGGGCCCCTTTGGGCCTATCAGTATGCCTCAGGTCACCTATCTCAGCTGCAGGCCTCAGCCCCTCCTCCCAGGACAACACCACCAAATTCCTTCCGTCCAGTGCCAAGCCAAGCAACTCAGCTCCAAGTTCCACCCACTGGGTTACTCACCAAGCTGCCCTGTGCTGGGTTTAGCCCACTGCATCTCACACTGAGCTGCTCTGCACTGATTTCTAAGATGTATGTCTTAATTAAAAATACTAAAATCATCATTCAGAAAGAACATCAAAGTCAACCACATTGCAAGGCTAGTTTTACTCTCAGAGATTTTATGTTAGGAAAAACAAACATGATGTTAATTGTAGTCTAAAGTGCTGTGAAAATGTACCTTTAGAGATGACTAATTTACAAAGTTTTATTATGATCTTGAAAAATTTTAATATGAATCTAGAGGATACAAAAATCTGAACTTTCTAGGGCCAAGAATTTCACCAATCTTAATCTTCACTTTTCTACTAAACTTTTTTTCTGCATTTTCATATGTTTATAGCTGAGTAATATGGAGATTATCCCACCCTTTTCTTTGTCTCTTTAAATCATTGCCATAATATTTATTACATCTGGGCTATCTGATATATTTTCATCCATTTTTTGATTCAACACATATTTATCATGGATTTCATGTCTTATGTAGTACATTACCACTGAGAGGTATGAACTAAAGCAACAAAAATTACTAGTCCATATGTTCTTCAAGCCAACAAGCATTCTTAGAATCTGGGTCTAAACCATTCTCAATTCTGAGGTATAAATTCCCTGACAAACACCTACACAGTCAAAGCACAAGGCTTGAGTTGGATCTCTTAATTTGAGGATAAACTTGAGTAGAATAAGGACACTTCATCGACAATATCAAGCATTATACCCACTCTGACACTTACAATTCCAGGTATTACTGGGAATATGGGATTCTGTGATAAAACTTCATGAAGGTCATTTGTTGTTTAATTATAAGTCACTCATCCCCTGCATGCCACATCTTCTTTGTTTGAATTTGAGATCATATTATTTTTCTGCATAGAGAGTGTATTAGGAGCACAGAGTGGCAGGGTGCTGTTATGACTTCATAAAGATGAAATCCGTAGTGTTCAATGGATGAGTCTGTAGGTAGATATTTAAAGTAAAATAAAATTGTAGTCATAAAGTGCTGAT
>NW_004524735.1:2520128-2522361 GCF_000260255.1 Octodon degus | reverse complement strand
TTCTTCTTCTTCTTCTCTTCTTCTTCTTCTTCTTCTTCTTCTTCTTCTTCTTCTTCTTCTTCTTCTTCTTCTTCTTCTTCTTCTTCTTCTTCTTCACATGTCTCAAGGTGATTTTCTCTGCCAAACTGCAAGAAATAGGAGATTCAGCAAAACCAAAGTTCAATTACAAAACTTCTTTAAAACCTCCTGTATTCCCCTTGTATTTTTGTGCCCCGTGTGATCTCAAATTCTCCAGTACTAGTACTTCTGGGGTCGTGGGAAATCATACTGGTGCACTGTCATCATAGTTAGTGGTGTGGTCCAGTGTCCCCTAGAACAGAAGATCATTGAGCATAACTGCAATGCCACAGTAATCTCTGTATTCACCTCACTTAACACACCGAGAGACTCAAGAGTCGGCTATGCAAGAAAATGGTTTGAAAGTAATGTTCATTGAGTACCCAGAAAATCTTTAGTGATAATGAAGTGGCATGAAAGTGAAAATAAGAGCAGAAGTTCTGCGTCATCATCTTAAACAGAGAAAATTCCCATTATATCTGTTGAAGGGATGATGATTACTATTTGAGTCACTCTCACTGTGATGGAAAGTCAGATGTGTTTGCTCTTTCTCCCAGTGTTGTCATTACAAATCTCTGCTACTTCAAAAGTCATAGCAAACTCAGTATAAATTTCAGATGTTTTTGTAATTGGAGACCAAATTCCTCATTCCTTTCTGTTTGTGTATTTATCTTAAACTTTCTGATATTAGACTTCGGTGCAAAATTAATCTTTTTCTCTAAATTTTACATGGACTTTGAACATTTTGACCAAATGAAAATGTTTCCTGGGTCTTTATATATCAATATCTTTTCATCCTTTATTAATACTACCCAGAGTCTACAAGATCATTTTGTTGCTCACTGAGTCTGTATGTCTCTTGATCTCTGATTTTGATCAATCTGTTCTGATTTTTGCTGGAAAACCAACAAATTTTGGTCCAGGAATTTTCTTCCTAAAGTTCACTAAAAGAGACTCCCACTCTTCTATTTTAATCGTTCACTCATTATTTATTTATTTATTTGGGACAGGATCTTGCTATACCACTCAGGTTTGTAGTGACCCTCATGTCTCAGTCTCCACAGCACTGGAATTGCATGCATGTACCAACATGCCTGGTTTTGGTGGCTGGCACAGTTCACCCAGGATTCTGAGGTTTTTACAGAGTGTGTTACCAGGGATCAAACCCTGGTCCTTGAGCTTACCAGGCAGGTGCTTAGGCCACTAAGCTATCTCTCCAGCCTGAGACTCCCATTCATTCCAAATATTTTCACAGAACAGTGGCTCTGTGGGGCTGTTTCTAATATTCCATGTAAAAAAGGGTGACTTTTACTAAATGTTTTTTGCAACTCACAATTAATTTTCCCAACTTCCACCTTGCCAAGCCATATACTCACCAAGACAAAGAAAGTCAATTATTTTTTTTTTTGATGAAAGGAATCACACTTCAAAGTAATGTATTCTGTATCATTTAGGGAACTCTTAGCTAAAAATAACAACTTGCAAAATCATCATAGCAGAAAAGAGCAGGTATCTATTTCTTGCTCATGTAAAATCCAAAATAGAAACAGAAGGAACACCTTTAATTTGTAGATGAATCTTCTCTCACTCACAATTTGTGAAACCAAGCTTTTTAAAGTTTCTTTTTTCTGCCATATTAAAAAAGAAGGTTTCAATGATACAATTTCACCTGTATCAAAAGGAAGAGTACCAAGCATGGCGGTGAATGCCTGTAATCCTGGCCCTTACCAGGCTGAGACAGGAGGATCACTGTGAGCTTAAGTCCAGCCTGGGCTACATGGTGAGACCCAGCCTCAAAACAAACAAAAAAATTGGTATAAAATTTTGCTTTTGTGTTAAATTTTCATGGAAGACAAATACTCAGCATTCCTTCCTGAAAAGAAAGAAAAGAAAAAGAAAGAAAGAAAGATGAACAAACAAACAAGAAACCCTCTGAAATTCAGTAATTTCAAGCATCAACAGTTCATTCTTGTTTATACATTTGTTGGTCCTCTGGTTTTGGTGAGGAAGGCTGAGATGAGTGCGCGCCTTGCCCAAGGATAAGCACTGAGTCTCTGTCCACTCTGCAGCTCTCTTCTCCTCCATAAACAGAGCTGGCTGAGCATGTGCTTAGAATGGCAGACTGAGAAAACCAATATTGCAAAATGTCAAGAGTCTGTTACTAGTCAAAGCATGT
>NW_004524735.1:2515528-2519818 GCF_000260255.1 Octodon degus | reverse complement strand
AATTAAAGCACTCAACCGAGGTCTGTCCTACGCTTCTGTTATCACACTGTTAGATCATCAGTTCTTAAGTATTTGCTGGGTCCTCCCCACTGCAAATCAGTCATATTCGCTTAACTTTTATACAAACTACTCCTCAGACCCAGCTTTCTGTACCAAGTATTACATTTTGCTACTAGTGGCAATTCATCAGAATATTTACCTTTTCTACTTCTTTTTCTGTTGTTAGCCACATAATGTATTTTAACACTATTTTGAATTTATCCACCCAGTATATATACAATACCTGAGAATTCATAACTATCTAAAAGCTGTCCTATCAGCATGTGTTGACTGTTAATTTTAACAAATTGAATGGTAGTGGCAGAATGATAAGAAGGACATTAATCATAAGAAACAGAGGGCATTCAGCTTACTGCACACTCGACACTGCGGCAGCCCTTACTTTTCCCTGGCTGAGAAAGCAACTGGTGGCTTGAGTCTTTTTCTATGAGCATGTGATTGCCAAGCACCTGTGTGTATGCAAATGAAGGCAGGTCTTTGGAGTCAAGAATGGAAATTCTCCTTCAGGTGTTTATTTACATTTTTAGTTTGTCTTTCAGTGAGAGTGTCTCTTTTCTCTGTGGACACTGGAGTTCACAGCCTTTGGTAGCCCATGCTGGTCTCACCTGCCCTCACCTTGGAATGTGGGGATTATAGGCAGGCACCATCACACTCAGCTATTTCTCAATCTGTGTAAGGATTTATATGTTTTTTTACCAGCCTGCCATTGTCTGGTGCTCTTTCTTTGGCCATGGGCTAGGATGCTCCCATGTGCAGGCAAGAGTGGACACCTGCGAGTATGGTGTGCTGATACTCTGTATAGCAGACCCAAAATACTCCAAAAGGAAGTGCCTAGAATTAATATACAAATTCAGTAGCCTAACAGGATATAGTGTTAACACCCAAACATCAATGGCATTCCTCTGCACAAAGAACAAACTCACTAAGAGAGAATTTAGAAAAATCAATACCTTAAGCAATAGCATCTAGAAAAATGAAACACATATGATTCAAACATATGATGTAATGGATCTCTACAATAAACAGTACAATACTCTCAAACAAGAGGTCAAAGAGGGCTTCAGAAGATGAAAAATTCCTTGCTCCTGAATAGGAAGAACCAAAATTGTGAAAATAGCCATATTCCCAAAAGTGTTATACAGATTTAATAAAATCCTTATTAAAATAACACCAATGTACTTCACAGATCTAGAGAAAATATTCCTAAAATTTATTTGGTAACAGAAAAGACCCAGAATAGCAACGGCAGTCCTGGTCAACAAAGGCAAGGCAGGAGGCATTACAATTCATGACTGGGAAATATACTATAATGCCACTGTGATAAAATCACCCTTGTTCTGGCAACAAAAAAGAAAGAAAGAAAGACCTGAGGAACAATGGAACAGATTAGATGATGCAGACACAAGTAGAAACACAGCCACTTTATCTTTGACAAGGGGGGTAAACATAGCACATGGCAGAGAACAGCTGTTCATGGCCACGGAAAGCAGCAAAGAGCAAAGGGTTGGGAAGTGGCTATGGCAGCTAGCAAGTTTGCCTTCCTTCCTTATATTGTATGCAGATTACTCACTCCAGGGCAAGTGTACTCACATCCATAATCAGAACATTGAATCATGATTTTTTTTTTTTTTTCAGAACTGGGTATTGAACTCAGGCCCTTGCACTTGCCAGGAAAGTACTTACTATACTGAGCTATCTCCCCATCCCAGAGTCATGAATTAATTTCAGACTCTAGAATCCAACCCCAGGCTGGGGAGACAGCTCAGTAGAATAAGTGCTTGCCTGGCAAGCACAAGGTCCTGAGTTCAATCCCCAGTACCGCGAAAAAAAAAATGGTATCTAGAATCCAACCCCACAACTGCATGAGGCTTTGTGGGAACAACTAGACACAAGCCATAACAAACATGCACTAAACTGAAGACAAAATGGAATAAAGATCTAAGCAATAAAATGGAAACACTGAATCTACTGGAAAAAAATAAGGTGGAAATTTCGACGACATAGGCATAGGCAGAGTTCATGAACAAAAACAATCTGCATGGGAAATACTTCAAAGAATCAACAACAAGGATCTCATCTTATTGAGGAGTTTGTGCATATCAGAAAACAATCACCAATAGAGTGAATAGATAAGCCACAGATTGGGGAAAAAAATCTTAACCATCTCTTATTCAGACAAAGAACTTCTATCTAGAATACAAAAAGAACTAAAGAAAAATCAGGCCCCCAAAATTCAAAGACCCAATTGAAAAACAGGCATCTGGAACAAATACACAATTCTCAGAGGAAGAACTACAAATGGGAAATAGATACAGGAAACACTTCCACAGCACTGGCCATTCAAATTAAAGCAACACTGAGATACTACCCCACCCCAGCAAGAATGGCTGTCATAAGGAGATAAACAAATAACAAATGCTGGAAAGGCTTTGGGGAAAAGGAACCCTTTTCCACTGTGGGTGGGAATGTAGACTGGTACAACCACCTTAAATATCTGTGTGGAGACTCCTCAAAAAGCTAGGATTGGAGGTCCCATAAACCCAGCCACTCCCCTTCTGTTTATTTTCCCACAAGAACTGAAGACATCATACCACTATGATATATACACACCCATGATTAAAGCGGAACAATTTGTCATAGCCAAATCTTAGAAACAACCATAATGTCCATCACCTGAGGAATGCATACAAATAGATGTGGTATTTTTATAAAATGGAGTAATGAAAGTAATACTTTATACTCAGGTATAATGAAAGACAAACTTGAGGTCTTTATAGGTAAATGGATGCAGCTAGAGGCTATATTCATAAGCGAAATAAATCAGACAAACATGTGTAGATATCATGTTGTCTCCCTAGTGTAAGCACCTGAACGAATAAATGCAATCTGAAAGGTATAATAGATATAATAAAATAGAAAGAAATTAAGCATAAGGAATAAACAATGAAGATGAAAGAAAGGAGAAAAGACAGGAAAAAAAGATGAGAGAAAAATCATGGATATATATATAAGGGATAGCTGGGATGACTGTACTACTAATTTCCATCAGTTTTCTGAAAATAGTAGGTAACCTTTAAATTTTTCAGTTTGACGAACTCTCTATGCTAATATCAAGCACTGATGAGAAAGCTCAGGGACTAAGCACCTGCTTAGGCAAGCGCGTGGACCAGGGCTAGATCCTCCTCCGTACCACGTGCCGTGCTGTCCCCGCCCCTAGGCGCACTGAGCTGGTGACTGACTCAGGGCATAGTGGCGCACACCTATCATCCCAGCGCTGGGGAGGCTGAAAAACAGGATGATCCCTTCAAATTCAAACTGTGTGATGAGATTCTTTGTCAAATACATAAATTAAAAAAAGTTCTATATGCTAATCTCTGTAATCTGAGCAGGTGCCTAGAAGACAGCAATGTGCAACACAAAAGTCATGGTGAATACTTCTGATCTTGTTCTTCTAAATGTGTGCCATTTCTAATGTTTTATCAATTATTATTACACTCTTTAAAATAAATTAAAAAATTAAAAGGACAAGAAAAATGAAAAAAAATTAAAAAGAAAAAATTAAGGTTCATAGAAAGCAAGTGTTAATGTTTTATTATTTTACCCATCCTTTATACCTGTATCTGTTAATCTGAGCAGTAGATCTGACAATAAAAGTACATAACGACCATTGTTAATTCTTTATTTTTTATTTTGTTTATTTTTGGCTGGTATCAGAGATTGAACTCAGGATCTTACACTTGCCAAGCAAGCACTTATTCTGTTGAGGTATCTCCCTGGCCCAATTATTTACTTCTGTATCGAATTTCTATACGATATGTATTGTTTTATGTTACTCTGTTAGTTTTTACTATTTGTTTTTGCTTTTGTTTTTACTCTTTAAAATAAAGTAAAATTCAATTTCAAAAAAGGTGCTTATTTCTGTAGTTAATGCTGAAATCCTAATTGATGTGGTAATAAGCAACGACCACTTCAGGAAGATAGGTGATAACTGTCGAGCAATGTCCTTGTCAAAGAACCAGGGAAGCCTTTTCCATGCATGCCTTTAATTTATTTCTTACAAAACAATCTTGTCAGGCCTATTCAGCTCACATTCTACAAATTTTGTAATAGAGTTTGAGAGATGGACGCACACAGTCAGTAACAGAGCTCAGAGGTGTAGCAAAGTGACCTGTGATCCCGACTCCTCGTGCTACTGTGCATTGTTACCTTTCACCCAACAAAACACTGGCT
>NW_004524735.1:2512245-2514858 GCF_000260255.1 Octodon degus | reverse complement strand
AAAAAAAAATTACTCCACAGACAGAAAAGGCAAATAGAACTCCGTAAGTATTTATAATCAAATATAGAATGAATTTTCCAAAGAAAAATGATAACACTGAATTATACTTACCATTAATCTTGTCCCTGTGGGTTAGGTAGTACATTAAAAAGGCAAGAACAGGTTATGATGTGGAAGAATGAATACACGTGCTGCAGAAAATGCTTAAACCTATGTTAGTACAGAAAAAATAAGCAAGTCGAAATAATCATTTAAAAATAATTCTTTTATTATGATATTTCTTTTTGCTCGATGTTCTGTCTAGTCAGACAGAAGAAAATGCAGCACTGTGGCCTTCTTTTCGCCAGTCTCCCATCACCGTCTTTCAGGACAGGCTGCGGTGCCGACGTTCCAGCCCAAGGTCTTCCCATCTCACATTGGCACCTTCATTTCCTTCTCCACACAGTCTGATTCACATACGATATCCTACTTGCTTCTGCAGGCTTCTCCCATCCCTAGAGGTTTTGACTTGAATTTAAATTGAAACCATGGTGCTGGTAGTGGCCTCTTACAGATGCTTTACAGAAATACAAGAGCATCCCCATGGCAGGAAGCCTGTGGCTTCTGTGGAAGATTGGGTTAAGTCTCCAGAACTGGGTGAAATCAGCAGAGATCATATGGAGACTCAATAGTTGCACTATTATGAGGATTTTGTTTGTTTTTAATAAAATAGTATAGAGAAAAATATTATTGCTTGAATACTTAAGCTAGCACAGCAGAAATGAACTAGGAATCTATAAATTTATTCCTATATCACAAGACTTCAAATCTCTAAATCTTCTATTAATAGCTTTATTGGATGTAATCACATGAATTTATGATTATTCCTTCTCATTAATTAAAGGAAGACACTTTAATTCTGAAGCTTGGAAAGTGAAATCCTTCTTTATAGTCGTTTCCAATTCTGGTTGTTCAGACTTGCACAAGCACCAATAGATGCAAAGGGCTCCTATTCTATTAATTGTTTAGTGCTGTGCTACCCAACATGGAGATGGATTTGTGGAAGTGAGAGTTTTAATTTTAATGTATTTTAGGAGTTTGTCAGTATGCACACAGGGAACAATTTGGGAGCATTGCGGGAAATGTGTCCAACACCTGATCGGAGAGCGGAATGATGGCCTTTACGCCTTCTTTCTGTCTACTGCATTTTGACCTCATGACCTTGTCTTAATCACTTTTCCTTTCAGTGGGACAGATTTCCTGATTGCGATGACTTATGGGGAAGACTGGCACTTTGGATAACCGATTCAGAGCTGTCAGTCCACGGTGAGCTCAAGTGCAGCCTTGCACTGGTGCAAGCGCTGCCTTGGAGGACAGCTGCTCACATCGAGGTGGTCGAGAAGCAGCAACCTAAGGGAGTGGCATCAAGGGAGTCCTGCCCGAATGGCCTGCTTCTTCCCCTGAAGATCCAACTTCTAACAACACACTGAGCTCTGAACTCATCCTGGGATTAATCAAGAGATAGACACAGTATCACATGATCCAGTTACCTTCCAGCAGCCTCATAGCCAAACTATTGTACAGCATATCTCAGAAAACTGCACCTCTTAGTGCACTTACAATGACCCTGACATTGTAACATGACATGTGCGAAGGACATTCAAACTGTCTCACAAAAAGAAGGTCAAAATAAGAAGGAATGCATTTGTTATTTTCAGTATAAAACTCCAGAAGGTTTCCTGCTTTATTATTTAGTCTGAAATGAATGTGCTCTATCAATATATTTATTATTTCAGCTATTATATTGTGACTTTCTATTTCACATTTCTCTGAGGAAATGAAGGTGAATTATATGAGTGGAGACTTACTGAGTGGAATTGCCAGCATTAGGCGGCTATGCAAGGGTTTGGAAGAGGATGTGTGTAAGATACTGCAAGTGCAGAGAAGCTGAATGAAAGTACACCAGCAGAGAGAAAGGCCAGCATGGCTGAGCAACTTAAAAGGAGAAAGAGTGGAGGAAGAACAATCAGAGACTGGCAGGGCGAGATAGTGCATGGATTGAAAACCATTGGGTGAAGTAGATTTCAGGATATCTGTGTTGCTAAAGGAAGCAAATTGGAGGTTTAGGCAAAGCAGCACCATGATGTCATTTCCATTAATTACTAGGTCTAATATACTATTTAAGGGCAAAGAGGTACAAAGAAGGAGTTGAGGCATAATGTCTGTGTTGCAGTTGGGAGATGATAATGGAATGATTGTGTGTTATATGGGTAAAGGTGCAGGCAAGACACCCAGTCTAGTGACAAAGCTGATAGAACCTGTAGATGGAGAACAACTTTTCTTAAAAGAAAGAGTACTGTTATGGTCTGTGCATATTTGTCCCCCTAAAAGCCTCATGCAGTCACTGAAGGACAGTTCTAATCTATGATTAATTCATGATCCAAAGCTGAGATTATGGGTCTTAGTACTGCTGGGATTATGGGTGCGAGCGCTATACCCAGCCTGGGGCATGTCGCCTGAATGTAGCATAAAAGAAACAGAGAGACAGACTTGCTCTGTGTTACCATTGTTGCTGTTACTCCTCCCTTTTGCTGTTTTGCTGCCTTCTGCTGCCGTAAACTGCTGCCCCCTGCC
>NW_004524735.1:2500298-2511015 GCF_000260255.1 Octodon degus | reverse complement strand
GCTTAGGCAGGTGCAGGGGACAACAGTTCGACCCCCAGCACCACATGTTGTGCTAGTCCTGCCCTCAGGGCAGGCTAAGCCAGACAACAAAATCTGTCATGTAAAATATTGTACGTTTACTATGTGGCATACTTGTACAACATCCCGTAGAGGTCATGCATGTTATATGTGTGCCTGGCTCCTATTTGCATGTCCTGTGTATGTCATATGTTCAGATAGTGCATATTCAGCATTTTCCATGTGTCCACTGAACAGCTTTTCGAGCAATGAACTCAGTTGCACAAAAGATTGAGTTTAGCTGCTATGAAAACATACTGCTCCGACAGGTAGCTCAGCAAATGATCCTTAAGCATTTCTAATGAAATAACTAACTTCAATTATCTCTGTTATTTCCCTCCTCGAAGCCTCTTCCCTAAGAAAATCTCCAAATTATAAAGCATAGCAGGACTTTGATAACGATTTCAAAAAGAGGAATGATTTCTCTAAATCACTGAACCATATTGTATAAAATAGAAACATGCAAAAACCCATATGACATAAATTATGATACTCATTCTTAAGTTACAAATATAATGCATTTTTTAAGTTATTTTACAAAGGTACTATTACTGAAGAGTCTAACTAAAAGAAATGCAAGAAACTTTTTTTCTTGACTAGAATCCATCAGTAGTCCTATCGATCTGCTTTGTAAGGTATATGGAAATCCTGCTGTCGATGATGAACAAGCTGCAGTGGCTTGGTCACTTTTCTATTGTTTCTGAGACAAAATACCGAAGGCTTCCAATTGAGGAAGGGAATGGTTATTTAGCTCACAGTTTGTAGAGGGTTCAGTCCATAATTAGTGGCTCCATGGCAGGGTGGCCCATGGAAAAGAGTGACGACAGTGGAGGCAGAAAAGCCTGCAAGAGCAAAGGGACAAGCAACCTCTTCCCTTCCCTTATCTTGTAAGTAGGCTACCTGCTCTCTGGTGGATGTAGCCGTCACACTATCTCCATGCCCTCCTCTTGCCTAAGCTCAGGATGTTTACAAATTTAAGAACCCTGCTTCTTTGCTGAGTGCTTTAAATTTCTGAAATTTTCAAGTTGACACAGTGAACATCATGGTAGAATGCTAAGGGCATGTCCTCTACACCTGAGGAGGTAGAGTGCTGAGTTATTTAGTTAGGTTCTAGACTCCTCACTTTGACACAATGCATCAACTGCACCTTTCAGGAAAGTGTCACTGATGGGCTATGAGTACTTGTGTTTGCTCCTCTGGCTTCCAGCTCTCAGAATGTATGTCTGTGGTTTAAGAATACTTTTTGCTAGAGAAGGACCTGAAAAGATAGCATTAGCATTCTCTGTCATGATTCATTCTCAGTACAGCATCACGTCAAACTGAATGCTATAATTTTCAGTGGGAGTCATTTGATGTTATGGTTTGTGTCTAGTTGTACCCCCAAAGCCTCATGTGAGTTATGGGGCAGACGCGACTGCAGGAGCAAAGAGTGGCTTGAGGGGAAAGGCCAAAGGACCAGGGCAGGGCCTGAGGGGTGGGGCCAGAGAGGAGTGGACCTTTAAACTGGCCAGCTTGTGCTTTCTCAGAGATATGGAGAAGGTCATCCTGGATACGGCAGCGCCCCAGCCTCTCCTCCAGTGTCTTGAAACCTCCAGTAACCATGAGCTAAATAAACCTTTCCATTCGTCATTTTGAGTGTCAGATATTTGTCCCAGCAACAAGGGAAGAGTAACTAAAACGTTTTGTTTCATCTTTTCTAAGAAATAAAAGTAAGTTCTAACTTTAGCGACAGTGAAAACTAGGTCTTCTTCAGTGAATTTTGTACTTTGTGATAATATAAACCGTCTTCTCTAGCCTTCAGCTACTCCCTAAGAAGAAAAATGAGGAAAGATAAAGATGTGGATGTTTGTTCATGGGCGTGTAAGCTCTGTCCTAGAAGCATGTAGTGATGGCATATCATTTACATGTTTTATTTTCATAAATATCATTGACAGGGAGTGAATACAATCAGGCATATTATGTTATACATGTTTGGAGTTTGAAGTAAAATCTGGGCTGGTGAGATAGCTCAGTGGACTGAGCACCTGCTTAGGCAAGTGCAGGGACCAGAGATTGATTCCTTGCACCACAATTCACATTTCTACCACCCTCCTCAGGGGCGCACTGAGCGGGCCACCGAGTCTGGGTGTGATGGCAGACACCTGTAATCCCAGTGCTGGGGAGACTGAAAACAGGAGGATCACTATGAGTCTGAGCTGTGTAGTGAGCGAGACACGGTACCAAATACACAATTGAAAAATAAAATAATAAAAATAAAATAAGATCTGAGGGGAAGAGATTATTGAAGTAAATCTCAATAACTGAATGGTTTCCATGTCCTGGATCTATGATTCCAGACATGGGAATTACCTTCCTTGAACCTTCAAAGTTTTTGTTTCAGTGAAAAAAGAGGCATTTTCCTGTCTTGTTGATTAATATACAGTTTCTCAAATTCCTCCACATTTAACATAGAACATAGTAATATATGATGATATAAACAATTAAAATATATAATCCATATTTAGTAAAATTAGAAAAAGCCCCACCTAATTTATATTGTTCTAGTCTACCTTGTATAAACTAGACTTTTTATGTATTTAGTACAAGGTCTCACTACACAGACCAAACTCATAGTGATTCTCCTGTTTCACAGCCTCCCAAATGCTTGGATTACAGGCACGTGCCACCATGCCCAGTTTCATTCTCCATCTCAGCATGCCCCAGATACAGGGCTGGCATTGCAAGCCACAGACCAAACCCCTGGCTCCTGCGCCTGCCTAAGCAGGCTCTTTAATCCCCTGAGCTGTCTGCTAGGCCCTTAAACTAAGCATTTTATAAGGGTTTGTCCTATGTGCCTTGTGTTCTCATCGTACACATAATAAACCCAAGAGTTTTTTCTTATTTTCCCCCCTCTGCAACAAAGTTACTTTAAATGTGTTCAGCTTGTTCTGTGTATTCTATTACTTCATCTCAGTGAATAAAGTGTTTTTCTTTGAATCTACAATTGGAATTCAAAGGCACACATATGTAATGTTGCAAAGTCAAAGTAGCAAAATGAAAGGAATGAAAAGCTTCCATGTGTAGTAGTGAACTCACGTAGCCCTTTAGAACTGCCTAGTGTCTCCAGGTCTCAGCCAGAGGGCTTGGATGGCAGGCAGGCTGCATGAGGATGGAGTCCTTTTACTATCTTTTGTAGTTGATTTTAGGATTGCTAGGCTTCCTAGTTTTCTTCTTAGAATCTGCGGAAGTGTTAGTGTATTTTAGGTGCGTTGTAAATACATAATTATTTTCACAGAGTTTTCTAATGCTACAGACCACTGTAGTCTTTTTTCCTCTTCAACTGAAAGAGAATCTTTCCTCCTAAACCACATGAAATATATTTGTTAATTTGTTTTCTTTTTCATTTATGTATTTGGTACAGAGTCTCCCTATGTAGCTCGGACTCCTGGTTACCTTCCTGTTTTCAGCCTCCCCAACGCTGGGATTACAGGTGAGCACCACTAGGCCCAGACTCAAAACTGGAAAGACATTGTTTTTATTGTGGTATCAGGAATTGAACTTGGCACTTTGAACTTGGGAGGCGGATGCTTATGCCACTGAGCTATCTCCTCAGCCTTATATTTGTTAATTTGGATTTAATACTCGGAGACTTTCAATGTGTTCTTAGAAGTCCCAAACCCTGCTAAGAGCTTCTACGTACAGTGATCACATTCACAAACATGGAAAGTTGTATTTACATTCCGGTTTTGTTATTTCTAATCTGCCTCAGGCTAATCCATGCCTAGTTCTTTATCACTTATACTATTTCACAGCATACACCAAATTTGTTGAGCTTCTTCAAGCTAAACTGCACTTTCTTTGTAGATTTCCTTTAGCCAATGCCAAACTTGCAGAAAAAGAAAGGATAAAAATTATTTTTTACTAAGTAGATTAGAATATCAGGTAGCATTCAGCATTTTATTCAAAAACTTTGACAAGAACATTAAAGTTATACTCTTACAGAAAAAAGCTTAACTGCAAACTTCAGAAAGACAAAAGTCAATCTTGGTTCCTTTTCCAGAGCATTTTATATTTTGAATACTAATAAAATTATAAAGGTAAACTTGAGAAGCTTTGTTAGGAATCTGTCAAAATAGCCTAAATGAAATAAGGTTAATATACTCGATATTCTGATAATAAAACACAATTCCAGGTAGTTCAAACAGTTCATGATATTCATTTATACAAACTTGGAAAAACTATGTTAGAAAGTGACCACCTAATTTTTTTTTGTTTGCCTGAGGGCAAATTATAATATATTTTTCTTGTTTTGCTTTAATTAATGAGAACTAATGATTCCTCAAATGAACAAAGGAGTGAATTTTCAATAAATAAATGTTGTGAGTCTTATGTAGCAATGTGCTATGTATGTTTTATGTCTACTGTTCTTTTTTCTACTTTAACCTTGCTATAAAAAGGCCATTAGTAGATAAGGTCTTTGCCTTTATGGAAGTCTGGGCTCTTTGTGTTGTAAGAGATTGGATTAGCAACAATAGCTGAATATTGCTCAGTTTTGGGCTTAATTGGGAACGATAAGAAAAGTTTTGATTTTTAACTTCTGTCTCTTTGGCTATCTAAAAGTTCAACCTTCATATAACTAATAAGATCAAAGTAAGTCCCAGCAACCCTGAATTTTGGCAGCTACTAAACCGTAAAATGAGAGTAAAGTTAATTATTAGCCCCTAAACATCAAAAGTACTCATAATAGCTTTTTAAATGGTATTTTAGTAATAAGCACATTTAAATATCCTGACTGAAATGTCTGAAGCATGAGCTGTTGATAAAGCTTAATGGGGCAGAATCAAAAGAAGAAAAGACTGGCTTTGTGCTTACCGACAAAATTACGAGATCCGCCAGGGAAAGGATGGAGCTGCTGTTTCTCGATTTTGATTTTAGTTACTAGTTTTGCATCCTTTGCTTTCAAACAGATGAAAGGATACCTACAAAATTAGCAGTTCTCTTTTTCTTTCAGTATAGGTAATGATTTATAGATTAATAGCTTAATTACGCATCATATATTTCTATTTTGTGAGTCAGTTTATTCAAGCTTCTGTCAAAAATACTTTGTTAGTACCCAAGGTAGTTGGTACTTGTGTTTTCGCCCACCTTGCATGGTACATTATGTAACTGATCACTTGTGCTAGTTGTTAACTTAAAATCCTTCAGGAAGAAGAATGCTTCCTAGAGGAGTGATAGCTTTAGGAAGTGG
The DNA here is from genome assembly GCF_000260255.1 of Octodon degus. NCBI lineage: Eukaryota > Metazoa > Chordata > Mammalia > Rodentia > Octodontidae > Octodon > Octodon degus. The sequence continues at coordinate 2,505,731 of NW_004524735.1, read as the reverse complement.
AAAGAGAAATAAACACACGAAGCTCACGGAAAGTGAAAGCTTTTTCTCTTAGGACATTGTTCAGTCTAATGAAAGGAGAAAAGATTGAAAAAAAGGCAGGGGGAAGTCATGCAAGTATGTGTACAGGAAGACTAGGTGATCACAATAAAAATTTCCATCAGTTTTTAAAAAAATAACAGTTAATGTATAGAAGTTTCATCTTAACTAACTGTATGCTGATGTCTAATCTAAGCAACTATGTCTAGGATAGCAATGTGTGATACAAAAATCATGCTTGAATACTTGTTTGCTTGGTCTTCTAAACATGTACCATTTCTAATGTCATATCAATAATTACTATACTCTCTTCAAAATAAATTTTAATAAAAGATGAAAGAAAAACAAGTGGGACAAGAACAAAAATTTAAGGTTTCTGGAAAACAAGTGGTAACATGCAATCATATGTCCAATCTTACATAACTATATCTGTTAATCTGAGCAACAAATTTGATGATAAAAATAGATAATATATCAAATATCGTTAGCATATTGACTTACATCCTTAGCAGCTGAAAATGTTTGTGTTAGTTTGATTATTATATTTTATTAAAATAATTGATAGAAAAAGGGGAAGTTTATACATTATCACAGATGCATAATTAAATGATAAAATGCATCTAGACATAAGTATTAGGTACAACTTCATACTTTTGCTTTATTGCCATTCATCTTAATTATATCATAAAATCACAAACAAGGTTTTTCAGAGATCCTTCTTAAGCATAATTTGATTAAGTGTAGACAAAATAATTGATATTTTGGAGAACAGAAAGTCTCTAAAGGAGAGAAGGGTAGAATAATATAACAGTGACGTAACAATTTCCTAGCTGTTACAACTTCTTGAGTTCTGTGAAGAAAGGGCTAAATGCAGCCATCCCTCAAACTCTGCCCCATACAGTCTAGGCCATCCTTGCGACTACAGCTTCTGAAGTTAAAATAATCTTGACCCCATTTTTTGCCCAACCATCTCTGTGATAATCTGTGCTGGTAAAATCCCTTTATCATTCTGGAGGTTATAGGAAAACAATTGTTTTAGGATTAGAGATTTTCCAGTCCATGTTCTCACTAGACACACAACTTTATCTCTGGGAAAATAGATGTAATGCCCCAAACTCTCAATACTCTCCCATTTTGCTCATACACAGTGCTCAAAGATAAAGAAAAAAATAACATGGAGAAATCCCTGAGTGCTGGTGAGTGATAGAAAAGTCAGAAAAAAACAGGCAGAGCACCGTAAAATACAACTTTGGAAGAATCTGAAACCTTTCTAACACCTCATTAATTTTTCAAATTCTGTTATATGCAGGTTATTCCAAAGGGTTTAAACATTTTCAGTGATATAATTGTTGCCTTTTCAGCCTTGTGAATTGATAAAATATTTATAATGTACGTTCTTTGGGATAGAGATTTCTACAATGTAAAATGATCAGGTTTTTAATATTTTCCAATTTCAACTTTTTGCTATAAATTGACAAACATAAGTTTTCTATATTTGTGGAGGCTAAGGACAAGTTTTGAAGATGATAAAAGCCTTACTCAGGGTAAGTACCATAGTCATCACTTTCAATAGCCTCCTTTTTTGTGGTAAGAATATTTAAGATTTATTTTCTTAGTGGTTTGGAAATATATAAGACCCTAGTATTAAATATATCCAACATACTGTATAAGATCCCCCTCCACACACCGTGGTCCTACTGTCCCATTGAGGCTTCAGACCTTTGGCCTCATTTCTTCATGATAACCACCCTTCAGTTTAGAAATACTTTGTCGGTATCACAGACCCACAAAGGAACCAGGGCACTCAGTGTTAGACCCTCTGTGCTTGATGCGTTTCATTGCTTTAATGTTCTCCAGCTTCACTCATGAGTTTGTGGCTTTTTAAAGGAGAAATAGTATTCTAGCTCACATTAATACTACACTTCCTATACTCCTTCCTTTGTTGATGGGCACAGGGCTGATTCCATAACCTGGTTACTTAGAATCATGAAAATGGGTGCAGACCTATCTTCCCCAGACTGATTCCAAAGTTTTGGGGTGAATATTCAGAGTGAGATTGCTGGCTCATGTGGCAATTATATTTCCATCTTTAAGGCAAAAACCATATAGTTTTGTAAAGTGATTGCATGAAATGTTTTAAACATTTTTGGCTAACTTTTCAGAATTATCTAAGGTCTTCCCTATCTTGTCCTGCTTCAAAATGCCACAATTAATGATACTTTAATAAGATCTATATTAATAATTTTTTTGTATTTTAGAGAAGAGTCTACAGGGTGTTCAGGGGTCTCACTACTAGATCAGAGTCATAGTGATTCTTCTGTTTAAAGCCTCCCAAATGCTGGGCTTACAGGCACGCACCACCATGCCTAGGCTCGATTGCCTTCTCCGTGCATCCCAGGGCCAGTCAGTAAGTTTTAAGGTTATTTAGAAATTGTATAATAAAACATGAGGTCCATTGAAAATCTATGAAAAGAGAATAAGGAATACTCCAATTAATACAATGTTGTTTTCTCTACACCTCATTTGCCAGAGATTACTGTTAAGAAAAGCTCTTATTTCAAATTAAGTTGTTCATTTAATTGTGTTAACCTGATAGGCCCAGTACCATTCCTGATGATATACTGTTCAATGTGAATTTTACCACCAATTTTTTTTTCTTTTTTTGTATTAGACAGTCTCTGGTGATGACTTATTTTGATGACTTTACCATTAATTTCAAGTAATTTATTCACACAGAATGACCAGAAGTGAGGTCAAAGTTTGCTATAAAGCTGAGCACATGGATCATGGTATCAGCCTGAGGATATGGCTGCTGTGAGTGACACTGAATTGCACACTCAGACATTTCTTTCATGGCCTTTTCTTCAATAACTTTGTTTTAGTAGAATACTATAAATGCCATTTCAGTTACCTGTTAGTAGTCCTCCTGTTTTTTCCTTGTTAGAAGAAAAAAACTGTTCTATTTATTAGCTGTTGGAATAAATTTTCTTTGCATATTCTAATTTCTTCTGTCATATATTTATAACCTCAGTGAAAGCAAACACTATTATTGATATGGAAGTTGAAAACATAAATACTTCTTAATATTGTTCTTTCTGTGTAATGTTTTAAGCCGTGAGATAAGAGTGGCACAGGCACAGCTGATCTGGTATTCCGTGGAGCTCTCGGATCGCAAAGAGAATTATAGGAGAGTAAGAACGCTCCATCTCACGGCAGGTAGAGCTGCTGATTCCTGGTACAGGTCCATTTCATTTGAACCTCAGTACTTTCCAGAATGACTCCAAAAATAGTTTCTCTTTATGAATTCAAATGTGACATCTACAAAAATTGACTCCTCTCTGAAGCATGTGGCATCAAATTGATCAATAAAGCGTTTTGCCTTTTGTAGCTCAGTAAGTCTAAAACTGAGTTTCACTTTCTTACCGTCTGAGGAGTGAGATTGTTTTCATTCTCTTCATTCTATCAAGTGAAATTCTTTAGAGGGCTGTTTAAAAAATACTGCAAGAACTAATAGTGAGGTGCTGGGGAGATGGCTCAGTGGAATAAGCGCTTCTCTGGCAAGTGCAAGGGCCTGAGTTCAATCCCTGGTTACGAAAAAAAAAAAAAAAAAACTAATAGTGATAGTTATTAGTGTTATTAATAGAAATTAAGGAAATTTCAGTATTTAGGAATTAATATATGCTTTCGATTTTCAGAATTTCTATTTTTCTACCAAAGGTCACACAGCCTGTGCTACCACCCCATCCTTCCAGTTTTACTGAAATGCAGGTATCAGGAATGTCAAACAAGACTTCCCCACATTTGCGTGTTTGTTAAGGATAAAAGAATGACTCCTTTGCCTGAAGCAAAACACACAAAGGAACATCTTTGATGGTTTCCAGCACTAATTGGTTGCAATGAATCAGGATTACTTATGATACTGTCAATTTACCTACTCTAGAAAAAAGCATACAACACTGCCGCTGTTCTCAAATTGTCCCTATAATTTTTCATGTAGAATATTCATTCTTAATAAAAAGATAAGAAGGGCTAGCGAGATAGCTCAGCGGACTAAGGGCCTGCTTAGGCAAGCCCAGGGACCACGGTTTGATCCCGTGCACCACATGCCATGCCTACTGCACCCCTGGGCATGCTGAGCCGCCCACCGCGACTGGACATGGTGGTGCACGCCTGTAATGCCAGCTCTGGGGAGGCTGAAAACAGGAAGATCACTATGAGTCCAGGCTGCGTAGTGAGACCCTGTACCAAAAATAATTTTTTAAAAAAGAAAAACCAGAAAGGTACTCCGAGGATTCAAAGGATGTATTTGTATAACCTTCAGATAACAAAGACTAAAGAGGAAAAATGTTAAATTTGAGCTTGCTAATCGTGTCACGTGAGTGTCTACTGTGCAATGTGGGCAACGAAGAGACCGTGGTTACCCCGAGAATGCTGTGCTGTGAGAGCCTGCGTGGAGTGCGCATCGGAGGTGCCCCTCTCTGCGGGGCTGGAGTGGGGTGTGTCGGCGAGCCGCACCTGCCTGCAAACGAATCTGCAAACGGCTGGGTCTTCATAGCCGCCACTTGTGTCAGCCAAGGCCCGCGACGTGAGAGCAGAAATCACCCACGTCATGGTCCTGGGCCTTTCTTCAAAAAAAAGATGTGGCAACAATACTAGTGATAACAATAACAATAATAAAGTAATATTAAGAATATTAATAAATATTATTCCTATTATATTAAAACAATTTTTATGAGAAAATTGGTCACACAGTGATCATACCTAAAGTACTTTAAATGTAAATAATTTAACACCAAAGATGTTAAGCTTTCATTAGTATAAAATGTCACACCTGTGCTCACAGAATTGTGAGGCTCACCATTGCACTGTTCTCACAAAGTAAAATTCTATAAAAGTGTGCAGAGTAGGGGAAGCATCACAGATTCCACGGCACTTTCATGTGTTATTCGCCACATCATAGAGTGAAGCTATCTGTTAAAATGTATCCACTTGGAATAAAATTTCCTGACGCATTCCAGATGGAGGAACCAGCAGAGCTAAGTGTAGGTCCCCATCTGCATGTTGTTAGAGGAGGGACATTTTCTTCATGTCTTACTTTCTACTTCAGGGAACTAAATGTAAATATTAGTATGACGTGCAAAAACTTCTCAATAAGAGTTGGAAACCACAGATTTTGAAAAAACTTAACTAATAAGCATCCAGACAAAGATCTGCTCTCTAGAATTTATAAAGAACTCTAGGGCCCTTAAATTTAAAGACCCAATCCAAAAATGGGCATCCGAGATGAACACACACTTTTCAGAGGAAAAAACTAAAGAAGAGAATAAATATATGAAAAAATGCTCCACATTACTAGCCATCCATGAAATGCAAATTAAAACAACACTGAGATATCAT
>NW_004524735.1:2493934-2495103 GCF_000260255.1 Octodon degus | reverse complement strand
AGTGATCCCCCTGCTCAGTCTGGCCCTGGGATAACAGGCATGCTTCACCATGCCTGGATTTGGTCACAGGCTCAGGCACCCAGGGGCAGGCTTCACATCATGCAGTACCGGGGATCGAACTCTGGTCTCTGCGCTTGCCTAAGCAGGCACTTAGTCTGCTGACCTATCTTGCCAGCCCTTTTCTACTTATTTTGAAAGCTTTTATTTAAGCTTTTGGTTTTACATTTTGCACAGCAAATGTAGTTAGACGTACGACAAAAAGTCTTCATGAGAGAAGAGTGCACGTTGAAGTTTTTGGTTAGAAGATGACCCTGGACTTTATGTATTGACTGACTCTGTAAGCAAAAGTCTTCTGTGCAGGAGTGCACCAGTCACACACAACTCATTCAGCTACCTGGCTTTGTGCTGGTGTGAAAAGTGTATGCAACTGTTCTGTTAGAATTGATCTCTTTTAATTCCAAGCCTATTTTATAGTGGGACTTCTATTATGTTTCAAGTAAATACACAGCTTCCAAACCATTGTGTGATGCTCCTGAGGCCTTTTCCTACACAATGTTCAGTGCTCCTAAAGATCAGTATGGCCCTTCTTTAAAGCACCATCACATAGTAGAAAGGAAAATTTAAAGTGTGTGTGTGTGTGTGTAATTAAATTGAATTATTGAATTATAATCATGAGAAATTTGGCTTGGGGTTCAATTTCCTAGAACCATTTTGTCTTATTCCTAACTATATAACAAAAGACTATTCTAGCATATGAATTAATTTGAAAAATGAAAAGGTCTTGTAATGCGGGACTGAAATGATTTATGTCATTTGTTGCTCAAGACAATGCATCCACCTTGCACAAACTACCTTCATTTTGAATGGGAAAAACTAGAATGACAGGAAGGTGAAGCATAAATATCAAATCCACTAGCTGATGAGAGTTGTTGCTGAGACTTAATCCAATTCTTTCTGTTTCAAAGATTTGACCCATGTGCCTAAAAATATGTCTGTGTATTATAGAATATTCATTTTATTTATGTCATTTTAAAGTTTTTCCATTTCTGATGAGGCAAATATTCATTTCCCAGGTTACATAAAATGAATATTTACTGTCAGTTTGCTATTTAAATATGGTAAGAATAGTAACTATTTTTTTTTTTTTTTTTTTTTTTTTTGGCGGAACC
>NW_004524735.1:2491890-2493834 GCF_000260255.1 Octodon degus | reverse complement strand
TAGCCTTTCAAGGTCAGTGAAGACTTAGGACATAGGAGAACCTATATTATAACATCATGTAACTCAATTGTGTCCCAAAATTTCTGATCAAGAAGATTATGGGGCCACAGAGCAAGGTGATCGATGATGTAGAGTGTTCCTAAGGAGAGTCACATGGGGAGAAAACATTCTCTCAGGCTTTCACAGACAGCAAATTGGTCAAGCAATGGCCGTGACTCATCCACATGGCTGACATTGAGAAAGATCTGCGAACTGCAGTACAGGGCTGCATGATAAATCCTGAGGGTACTTGACTGACCTTATCAGATATGAAAGTTACATTTCTTGTTATATTGATCTTGCTTTATCTTGGTGTTAACCATCCAGCAGAGAAGTATAAAAATAAGATATATAAAGTAAAGCCATATTAATATGCTGAGCTGTGAAAGGCTCAAGTCAAAAATTTCCGCAGATAACCCACTAGTACTGTGGACTGCTGGACTGTGTTAGGTTGTTTTGCTGAATTCAAGCACCTATAGTATTTAGATGCCAATAGAATACCCACCTCTGACAAGACTAAACAAAAAAAGGGGATGCAAAGGAAGGACCACTCAGTATTTGTATATACAGAATACTTTGGAAAGATATACAGCTACTTTCACTTAATTCGATGAAAAGAAAGATTTGTAGTAATAGTTTTTGGACAGGATATCCTGTCTGCTTCTTGTACTATGGATAACCACTAAGAAGATAACAAATGTACAACGTATCAATTATTGAAAGTGTCCTATTAATCAGCTTTGAAACCGTCTCCTTGATATTAGTTTCTCAATTAACTAACTAACTAAATAAATATTAGTATGGGTGGTGATAACGACACCCTTAAGCACAGAAACTTTTACAATTGTATGGGGTCCTTCACCTCAGTTACATTCAGAACTCTCATTGGCCTTCATGCAAGTTGAAATCTTAGAAATGTTTTTTAACAGAGAAGGACAACTCATAAAACAGCAAATAAAATTGTCAAGAGCACCAAGAGCCTCAGAGAACTAAGGGTGGACTGATAGGACATTAACTGTGATATTGGTTGTACTCAAAGCTCTCAAGAGCTCCTGTACTTCTCTTCCTGCTACTTACCCTGAGCAGGGGCATGTGGAGTGATCACCCAGAGCCTCATCATTACACACCATTGTGAACTTTGCAGGAGGATTTCTCCTTTCTTTAGAACTAGAGAAGTGAAAATATATCTTATTAAAATGAAGTCCAATTTGCAGCATGGGAACTACAAGGAACAAGGAAAAACACATCTTCAGTAGGATTTTCCTGTGATAACGTGTTTATTTGCAATGGTCTGATACCAAGGTACTTAAATCACTGCAGCACTAAGTGTCTGTCCCTTGAGTGGATCCTGTAGTTTGGCATCACAAAACAACTGCAAGCAGAAAAACACTCCTGTCAAAGTTATGTTTGTCTGCATAACATTCTAAATTCAGTATATAAGGCTGTATCAACTTGAAAATTAAAATAATGGTATTTTTTACATTTTAAATTTCTGTACTGGGAATATCTGTTAGTTTTCTCAGGCATCACTGCATTGTAAACTCCCTATCTAAATCTGGATCTTTAACATTATGAACACAATATCTAAATATGGATCAGGAGATCTGAAATTTTAAAAGACTGCCAAAGCTTTTTTAAAATTATTTCTGAGTAAATTTATATATTCCAGCAAATAATGCTGCTATTAATACTCCTTCTCATTAATATCAACTTGTATGTATTAAATTTCCCCCAAAATAGCATTTTGCTCTAAGGCATGGAAAGTGTACGTGTTTATATTTAGAACCTATTTATAGCTGACCTATTCTCACTGATGTTTTGGGTAGGTTTGCAGCCCAGTGGTAATGTTCAGCATGAGTTTGCTACAATAGGGAAGTTTTTCTACTTGGTGTTGGATGTAATTGT
>NW_004524735.1:2489921-2491790 GCF_000260255.1 Octodon degus | reverse complement strand
TACATATGCCCTGATATAACTAAGTGCCATTGACAGGGAGATTAAAAAAAAAGAAATAAAAGAAATGCAGGCTTTGCTAGTCTCGAAGGTGGGCATTAAAAGACCACGCAATATGGTCAAGTTCAAGCAAGTGCCCTCTTCTTCCTTCATAATTCTCTTGAGCACTCACATTATGGAAGAGAAGTAAAAGTGTTCTCTGGAATCGCTTTGATAAAGGTGTTAATTTCTTGCATTTGGGAACCATTGTCAAAACTCAGTTTTCTGCCAACATCCTTGTTATGATTAAGATCTAAAATGTTCATAAAAGACTCAATCATTTGTATGATGATACAGGCTTTAGGTCACCGTAGTCATTAGTGAATTTATCCATTAATAAATTTAGTAACTAAACATGCTGTTAGGAGAAGGTGCCTTGTTTGTAACAGGCTACTTGGAAAGGATGACCTAGAAGGGTGTATTGTTCTTCTTTTTTTCTTTTTTGTGGAACCAGGGTTTGAACTCAGGCCTTTGTGCTTGCCAGGCAAGCGCTTATTCTACTGAGCCATCTCCCTGGCCCCTGTATTGTTGTTTTTAAATTTTAATTTCTTTGGGGGTGGGCCAGTGGTGGCTCTGTTGACCAGGTGGGTACTTGAGGGGGATGAAGCTCGAAGAGTGAGTCGCACCAATGCCAGGGCGGCCATGTCTCACCGGCTTGTAGGTGATGGAGAACTCGCCCAGGTAGCGATCAATTATCTCAGGCTTGGTCTCCACCGGGTTCAAATCCTTGCCATTGTAGATACCCACCATGCTGCGCACCATCTTGTGCAGAGTGATCCTGTCATGAAGGTGTGTCTTCACTGCCTCGGGCTTCACCATGGGTTGTGCCTCCGTGTTGGCCTTGCGTACATGCTTCAGTAGCGAGTGCTACTTCCGCTGAAGTCCACGGTTCAGCCACCTCTTCTGCGGAGCGCTCTAGAGCTGTATCAGCTATTCGTAGGGCATATCCAGCAGCTGGTTGAGGTCCATACAGTGGTAGGTGAACTTGTGGTAGGTTTGCGTCTTCTTTTGCTCCACTTCCTCCATCTTGCCAGGTATTCGGAAAAGCCTTTAACAATTAATAAATTTATTTATTTAGTTATTTGGTACATGGGCTTTCTATGCATCTTGGACTTGTAGTGATCCTTCTGTCTCAGCTCCCTATATTGGGGATTACAGGCATGCACCACATGCCCGTAATGTGGCTGGCAGCAGCACTGCATACGGTACGGGGGGCAGAACCAGGTCCTTGTGGTTGGCACCGGGACTGCTGAACTACCTCCCAAACCTGGAAGGGTGTATTCTTCTCCTGGGCTCGGACCTCTCTCTCTGTCTCCAGGCTGCTGCAGATTCAGCAGGTTTTCTCCACGATGCCTTTGCACCATGGCTCTTTTATTTTGTGGCCAGCCAAACATGGACTGAACTCTACGAAAACTATGAGTCAATTAAATCTCTGTGCTTCTAAGTTGAGTATGTTTGATTTTCTGCTCTAGCAATGGGAAAGTGGCTAGTCCAAACTGGTACCAGAGAGGTGGAGTAGTTGTTGTAACTCTGTTGGACCATGGGTTCAAAAGCCTCAGAAACTTGGTTGGGGGAAGATTTTGAACATGTTTGAATAAATGCACTACAGAAATCTACATAGTCATAGGGAGGAACTAGGGAGGGATTCTTTCTAGAGCTCAGAAGACAAGAATTTTTACAGGAATACATGCCATAACCCCAGGCCTGTAATAAAACATTTCTATATTGTCAGTATTTCTGTATAAATTGTCAAACTCTTCTAATTTTTATATTTAATTGTCTTTTTAAAATAAATTAGTTCTCGAAGTCTTTGGTACTCAAATATAAAATAAA
>NW_004524735.1:2480323-2489732 GCF_000260255.1 Octodon degus | reverse complement strand
AGTAAAATTGTTTTTTTTTTTTCATTTTTTAGAACCATAGTAAAGTTGATGGTTTTAAAATGGCCAAACAAGGCAAAAGTGCCACTATGGGAATGATTGATTACCTTCTAAAAGTTTGAGACTTCATTCAATTGAAATTATACATAGTGCTCATAAATACATAGGATGTACTTGCACACATGATTCATTGAGGAAAGCCTGAAAATCAACAATGTGCTTGAGTTTCTTCCCATTGCCTTGTATATGACTCTTGTTTTAAAAATTTGTTTGAATTAGTAAAAATAAACTTTCAACGTGATGGTTATTGGCCTGACCTCTGAAACAATTTTTCTCTTCAATACTCCTTTTTCTTTTAGCTTTCTAATCTCAAGTCAACATCTGCTGATGAAAAAGTTCAATAAAAATAAGTAACAGAATGAATAGTGTTATAATGGAGTACTTTCAAAAATAAGAAGTTGTAATACAGAAATTTTTACAAACTCATTTCTAATGCATTCATCTGTTTTGCTAGTATATGCTTCTCCAGAATGATTAATTTGTCATGAAACTAAATTTGTAGCGTTCACTGAAGAGATATTATTTCTTGAAATATTGGTGCTCACAGTTCTTAGAAGGAAAAACTCATTTTATATCTAATTTAGGTAACATATTACTTTATATTGCATCAGCTCCTAATTGGTCAAATTTTATAATATCATCATTATGCTCATGGGAATATTTTCATTTTCATAAAATTTGGGAGTATAACATATTAACATAAATTAACATAATGTTGCTACATGATTTTAAAAGGCATTCTGTTAAAAGTATCCCTTTTTTCATTGATGAAACTTTTTGGTTGTTTTTTCTACACCACCACTCACAACAACGCTGCATGCTTGGCAATAATTTACTTTAGCGATGAGAAAATAAAAGTGAAGTATTTGCTTACAATAACACGATAAGACAGAAACGAAACTACCTTCAATTTAATTCTTCCATGTAGTCATTATATAGAAGTTTGGTCAGCACTTGCCCTGCACATTTATGATAAAACAGCCTTGAGTCTCTGATTCCTCCACTCCCCCTCAGTGTATAGAAGGATGGATTATGCATGTATCTCAAGTGAGCATTCTTCCTAGGTCAGTCTGGATATGAACCATGAAGGCTGTCACTTCAGAAGATAAAGTCAAACACCAAAACAGGACAAAGCCTTAGGACAATTGTGATAAAAGCAGCACAGAGAAAAACAAACTGGATCTATAGTGTTATAATTGAGATAGGGATGCTAACATTCTTCATTGCAATTCTAGTCCTAGAGAAAGCTATTCCTGGGTTGAAAAATTGGAAAGACACACTTTCAAAAACAGACTTGCCAAACACAAAGAGTTTAAAGTCTACCACAGCAATGATGAGCAGGTAAGCATCTGCCTGCAGTGCAACAACAACAAACTTCAGGGTCTGAAATGGAAGTGGATCTGCTGCTCAACCCAGGCCACTGTGCTGCACTTGAAAAAATTCATTGACAAGGAGCTCAACTCTTCCTCTTTCAATGAGTTGGACACCTTATGCAATGAGGAAACCCTGGGCAAGGACCACACCCTCAAGTTCATGGTGGTCACATGGTGGAGATTCAAGAAGGACCCCTCCTGCTGCACTACAGACCCAAGATGGACTTACAGTGAGCCTGTGTTGCAGAATCTGGCCAGCACCCAGCTGTACTTGACTGTGCACAGTGACTGCACTGTAAAATGTTGCCTCTGGGTGCCATGTGAACCAGATTTCTGAACAGAAAATATTTATAACTTTTGTATGAAAGAATCCACACCCAACAAGACACTACCAGCATGCGCTTGTGGAGGATGAAAATACCTCGCAGTATCATAGAGCTGAATGTGCCCCTCTCTGCCTCTGGCCCATGGGCAGAGCAACGAGTGCCCACATTAGGTGTCCATGCTACCCTCTGGCCCATGGGCAGAGCAACAAGCACCTGCAATAGGCATCTGTGCCACCCTCTGGCCCACAGGCAGAGCAATGAGCACCTACATTAGGTGTCCATGCCACCCTCTGGCACAGATTGCCCTTGCTTTTTTTCCTCACTCTTGAGAGTCAGAGTTCATTTCAGTTTAGTTCCTGGGTTAAGTTTCATGATAAGCCTCAAAAATACTTCTACTTTTATTGAGTCTTTCCTAAGTAATTGAAACATGTTTTATGGTAACTGATTTTAAAAAAAAATTGAAGTCACAACTTTTTAAAAAATGTATTTAGTACAGGGTCTATAGGGTCTGACTATACAGATCAAATTAGTAGTGACCCTTCTGTTTTCAGCCTCCCAAGTACTGGGATTACAAGCATGTACCACCATGCCCAGTCTCAATTGTCATCTCAGGGGACCCCAGAGGTGGGGACAGTATGGCATGCTGGGGATTGAATCCCAGTCCCTACACCTGCCTAAACAGGCATTTTAGTCTGTGGAGCTATTTAGCTGGCCCTTAGAGTCACAACTTTTCTAATCTAAATTCTTGATGAAAGCAAAAGTCACAGGAATCAGACCGAAGTTAAGTGAAAGAGTCCTGCCCTCTAATTAGTCACACTGAAGTTATCATTAGGAGAGGCTTGGGGATTCTATTTAGCAATTTTCCCTATCACTGTGAAACATATATTTCTATGTTGCTCAGTTTTCTCATGGCTAGGAAAATGCCCAAGGTGCACAATTTCAAGGGGGAAATAGCTTGACTTAGAGTTTCAGAGGCTTCAGTTCATAGTCATCAGGATCTGAGGAAGAAATGTCATGATGAAGGTATGGGATAGATTGAAGAAGCTAACTTCATCATGGCTGGGATGGAGCTCACAGACTAAAAGCACTGGCAGGAGGTCCATACCACAGAGGTGAACACCCAGTGGCCTACATTATTATGTGGGAGGCCACTTTTTAAGAGCACATTCAACTATTATAGTGTCCTGATCAATTCAACTTTCCAGGAATCTGTTCATCTAGTCAAACTGACAAGTGATGGCCCCTTCACAGTTTGTATCTTAAGTCTCCAGGTCCAGTCATGTGTTTTTCATTGAGAGCTTAGCCTCAAATGTCTGTTTGCCTGTGTACCTTTTTCCTCTAAGATGGTAATAAAATTAGTTTTGGTCAGCTCACTGTCCATTGCATGATCATGGAGGAGACATAATACAAAATTTCTTTCAGCTGACATCAGATGTGTGATTCAATAGACAAGCCAGCACAGACACACACACACACACACACACACACACACACACACACACACGAATCACAATCAATGACAAGCAACATCTTAAGCAGCACTTCTTGGAACACTTTCCATATAGTAAAACTCATAAAACACATAAATGATTTGGTTGGGAAAAAACACTGTAATTGTCCTGCATAAAATCAGAACAATGAAATAGAGTAGAATATGTAGACATATAGAGGCTAGTGGGCCAAGTGCAAATCATTTGAAATTTAAAAATTAGACTATGAATATCATTAGATACAAAATGTTCAAAACTAAGCCACAGACATTGCATGTGTATTTATTTTACCAACTTTATGCACTAAAACTTGGCATAAATTCACTCAAGATTCTCCAGAACACTGAGAATTAAAGCTCATAACAATAATTTTATGTGAATATTATGGATTCATTATAACCCAAGGGTATAATGACAATGAACCTCACACTTTGTAATATTTGAAAGTTAGAGTGCTAATCTGATGTACTTTGGATTCCAGCAATAAGAACAAAAACGGAACATGTGGGATAGTGGTAGGCGCATATGGTAAAGTGCTACAAGAGAGTGATGATCTATTGGAAAGTTTAATTTATTGTAAGTCAGAAATAAAAAGAACAGTGAAATGCTACAAATCCATGGTATTGCAATGCTGTGAAAGGCATTTGTTTGGGAATTTTGCCTTTTAGGAGGCATTTGGAAATGTTTGGAGCCACTTCTAGAAATGGTTTCCTGGTGGTGTTAATGGAACTTGGAGAACACGAGATGGAGACACCTATAGTCCATAATGACATGCAAAGCAGCCCATACAAGAGCAGAACAATACTCCATAACAATGGGATTTTTTACCCAATCCAAATATCAATGCATCTGAGTTCAAGAAACCTTTTCCTAGATGTGTGAACTATGTCTACTCCACTGATGTAGAGCTAAAGTTTTGCATGAGGGAAGATATACAACTTTCTACAGGTGCACACTGAAAAGAGAGATCTGAACCCATTTCTGACTGCCATTAATAACTGTCGTTCTTCCTGGGGGCATGGATGATGTGTCATATTTGCTTGCTGTTATACTGCCTGTATCACTGATCAGTGTTTTAGAATTTCATAGCATCTGACTGACAGGTTATCTCTGGATCTAATATAATAGGACATTGTTCGAACTCTGAAAACTAGTCAAAATAAGCACTGTGGCGAATAGACCCAAACTTTTTTTCTAGAGAGTTTCTTCCAAACTGGGAATCATCTTGTATTTAAGTATTGCATATCAATTTGCATACATATACCTAAAGTATTTTACTATGGATTATAGCTGCAGCATCTTCTTAGGTCCAAATAAGATGTGAATTAATTTAAAATAAACATTAACTGTAAAAAAGTAAGTTTTGTGAAATTAAATATATGAGAAGGATCCCTCATAAGAAAATGAAGACACAAAGAACTGCTTTGCTATTTATACTGGAGAAAGAATGGTAAATGGTAAATCTCTATTAAGAGATTTGGACTTGGACAACTAACTGGCAACAAAGGTGAGTGGGAAGAAGAAGATTAGATTAATAAAATTTGTTTGTCCCAAATTTCTTCAGCTTAATGAAGTTCTTTTTTCTGATGTCTTTTTCTTTCCAAATATCAGGTCTCCTTGGTACCTTTCACTTCACTCTCCTAGCTTCACACAGTGCCCCCACAGGGCCCCTTCACTGGTTTCCCAAACCTTCCTTGAAATCTGGATAGAACCTTCCATGATTTTATGACCCCATAACAGTTACACTCTGCACGCTGGTAAAAACAGCCTCACATGGATGATGCTAATGTCTGTCTCCAGTCCGAGCAGTAGCCAAGTGCGTATGGACCATGACTGTGTTGGCCTTGCTGTGCCTGGAACACTGATCATGGTGAATGGAATTCTGAAAAGCCAATGGCAAGGCAGGGTGCAGACAGTCTTTTCTATTGACAGGTTCACAGCTCTGAACACATGAGAGTGTGACGCACAGGAACATGGAGCATCTTCCCAGGAAGTTTCATGCAAAGATCAGAACCAGCCCAAGAGCAACCATCTGGGCTACAAACACCAAGGCCATAGCGCTAGAGATGCTGAAACCCTTCGGCGTTCACATCTCCATACACCATGCCACAAATGCTGGACAAGGAGCTACATGACTTAACATTTGTCCTGGTGGTTTTCTGGTTTTCAGTCTTATTACAGTCCCATTCATTTCTACCACCTTATTGTTCTGGTCTGTCTGCCTGTCTCTCTTTCTCTCCCCCCCCCATTTAAATTTGTGCTTCTGTATTTTAGAATAGTACTCAGCATTATTCTCCCTTGTACTTAACCTTGTGATTCAGAAGCATTTGAAATTCATTTGTTGGAGGACTTCAAAGTGCTTGGAGGTGCCAACTAGATAAGCAATCCAATGTGAATAGAGTTTAATGTGTAATACTATTGAGATCTCGGGAGAACAAATAATTTAAGTAAATGAAGATAGAAAAGGGCATGTTTGGGAAGATTCAGTAGGGAACAGACTCCTCTAGCAGTTGGCCTGTGGTCATGTACATTATACTCTCCAGAAGATGTGTTGATGTCCTCCTCTTGTCCTGAGACTTTGCAGGGGACTGAGGTTAAGAGTGGTGGACTAAGTAATATGGTTGAAGAAACTTCAAGAGCACCTCAAAATTTAGACTGTGCTCTGGATACTACTGGCTACTCTCAGCCATACTTAGACTGTAAATCAGAAGCAAAAATGGGGCTGGGGAGACAGCTCAGCTGTCTAAGCACATGCCTGGCAAATGCAAGGACCTGGGTTCAACCACATGTGGCACCATCCCTGAAACTCCAGGTATGCAGTGCCTGCCACAAAAATGGTATGGTGGTGACATATGCCTGTAATCCCAGCACTGGAAGGCTGTGACATGAAGATCATTATGAGTCTGAGCTGCATAGTAAGACCATGTACTAAATAGGCAGACAGACAGACAGACAGACAGACAGACAGACAGATAGATAGATAGATAGATAGATAGATAGATAAAAGACTTTAAAAATGCAAAGCTGAATGATGTGAATCCTACCTAGAGAGGAAGTGCCTATAACGTTGGGGAACAAGAGTGTGGTTGCTGAAAATAGTAGCATTAAACAGAAGCTAAGTATGGTGCGTCAGGAAAGATGGCTTGATGCCATGTTGGCACTCAGCACGATGGTTAAGTACAATCACAATAGTCCTAATTCTGGTATCCATTTTCTTTTAGCAACTTTTCTGTCAGTGGGAACAAATATTTCCTACAAATTAGAGGGTGAAAGGTTTATTTTGCCTCTTATTTCAGATAATGCAGATTTTGGTCAGCTGGCCTCAAGGCAGAAATGGTATAGTAAAAGGCCAGGCAAAGGGCTGCTACTGATTCCATGACAACCAGGAAGCAGGAAGAAAAATGAGAGGAGCCTGGTGCAATGATACAACCTTCAAAGTCACACTTCTCGTAACTTTCCTTTTCTGAGAGGCCTTCCAGGGTTTGTATTTAGATTCTCCCTAAAGCCTCATCAAGTTATATGCTGAGCTTATTGGAGGTGGCTGGATCAAAAGTGTGTGATTCTGGGATCAAAAATGCAATGCTGAGAATAAGAGTGTGAGTACTGCCTGCCCTAAAGGTGGTATAATATAAGGAACAGAAAGAGGTTGAAATTGATTTTGCTGTCTTCTGCCCATAATGAACTTTTTCTCCTCTGTAATGCCACTCTCCCAAGCAACCTTTCCTAGGAACCAGTCAACTGTGAACTAAAATCTCTACAAACTGTAAGGCTTTTCTCCTTTAACTTTGCATGTTAGTACTTTTTTTTCTCAGCAAGTGGAAAATTAACTAAGACAGGGACCTATCTTCTAACAGCACATTCCACTACAAAAACTCAACAGTGTGGATCAGTTCACTGATTACTATCAACCCCCACAATCTATTCACCCACCTCTGAATGCATAAGACTTCAGAAGAACGTGTTGGCTATAAATTATAATAAACTGTAAGTACAATTATCAGAATGATCTTTTTGTACCTCCTGCTTTCCAAGTGAATTGAACTGAAGTAATGGATATACTAGCATGACATACTTTTTCAGGTCTTTCAGGGTTATGATAAAGGAACCACTGGCTCATTTGAAAACAAATGTAAAGTCTGCCATCACATAGGATGTAAAGTGAGACTGGTGTTTCCTGATTTATGAAGGAATATGCACAACTCATGAGAGCAGACTTCTTAGAAATGAAAAATGTGGCAGACGAATCACATCAATAAATTGTTAGAAAACAAGAAAGTGAGGACAAGGAAAAATACATGAACATTCCTAGAATAACTTTCTCTGTGGAAGTTCAGAAGCAATTTAGTAAGGCTTTTTGATCTTAGGTAAATAGTACTGTGAACCTATTCTGTGTCTTGAGATGCCTAGTAAGGTTTTAGTAAACTGTCTTCCTATCTAGGTAACTTCTTCCTGGGAAGGGGTATCCTGAATCATGAACTCTAACATTTCCATTTTAAGATATTCAGATTTCCCATTGGCAATATAGAGAATTAGATACCAGTTTATCTATCTCTTCCATCTGTGATTATTTCTTGAATGTCTACAAGGAAATAATGAACCCCTGAGGTAGGAGATTCAGTTGGGTTTCCTTTTTCCTGTATCAGCAGATTCTACTCTCTGGATTTGTGAGGGAAATAGCTATTGGTTTGTAAGACCCCTAAGCTAACTCTGTGAGGCTGGTGATAGGGCAGAGTTACAGATGTGTCTCAGAGACAAAAGATAACAGCATGCAAAAAAAGCTGCTTTAACACAGACATGTATTTCAGAAAAAGTCCCAAGATAACAAGAGACATAGCAACAGCACAGGACAAATGCGAAGACTGGGGCTATCTAGTAGGCCCCTGCCAAGGAGAAAGAAACACTTAATCCTAATGGATGATCTCTGGTTAGAGAAGTACAGATGATTTTCTGGAACAAAGCTCCAAACTTACCTGGCTTCAGAAAAGTAACTTGAAAATTAAAAACAGAATGCTGACTCTCATGGGTGGTATGCGAAAACATCATTTTACCTTTAACTCTTAACTGTATAATCTAAAAATATCAGAGGGTTTGCAATAAATAAGTACAACAACACAAAACCTAAAGAATTGTGTGGGTGCATTGTGATGATATACACAAAATGCCCAGAGACTGGCCTGACACACACTGTGGTGGACATATTGCTTCAGCCTGTATACTTTTGATAAAAACCTATGTGCAAGCACAAGCTCATGATCTCTGAACCTGTCCATGTATTTGTTTTAGGAAATACACTCATGTACCACTCAAGATTCTGGAAGGGGGGATGCAGAGCCTTGTGCTGTACCCTTCTGGAGCTCACATCCTGTAGGGGATTGACACAGGATAAATGATACCTGTAAGAGACAAGATGAAACTTCAATTGTTTCTGCATGAAGTGATGCGGAAACAGAGGCTCAAAGAACTTCAAAAACAGTAGTTTCTTGGTCTATTTCTGCTTGTGCCTGGTACAAAATGTGTTGTTTAAATTCTGGAAGAGCAGGTCAGAGCACACTGTTCCAGGGCCCTTTTCTTTTTCATTGAGTCCATACATGTCCTTTGTCAACAGATGCTCAGCAATTCTAAGAAAATCAGATGGGCCACAGAACTAATATATATTCAGCATTTCAGTACAGCAGTTGACTTGCATAGAACTCAGTTTATAAATTGGATAAAATTAAATAATTTCAGTGAAACAAATAGACCTCAGGGTAGATTATGTGTTTGTCTCTTTGGAGAATTCTCATTGTAATCATCTATCAGATGAAGGATTTCTTCTTTACGAAGGAAATAGGCCTTTTAACTCACATTAGTTGATCATTTGCATGAAAAAACCATAATACATAAACATATTTTCCTGGATATTCTTCAGAAGTGTGAGGAAATTGAAGTATTTTCTGTCTAAGAGATCTAATTCTTGGACCAGGGATATAGCTCAGTGGCATAAATGGTTGATTGTCAAGCTCAATTTCACTTCACAGTACAAAAAGACAAAAAGAGAGATGGCTCTGTAGAATAAGTGCTTGCCTGGCAAGCACAAGGGCCTGAGTTCAATCCCCATTACTGCTGAGAGAGAGAGAGAGAGAGAGAGAGAGAGAGAGAGAGAGAGAGAGAGAGAGCCTAAAAA